>NC_058085.1:375319806-375594252 GCF_014858855.1 Bufo gargarizans | reverse complement strand
CTTTAGCTGGTAATTCATCATTAAAGAAGAGACCGGGAACTACGCGATCAAGAGGAGGAGGTGAGTTAATATATATTTTTTTTTAACCCTCAATCGATCACCTACTAAGCATTCTGTATTCAGAATGCTATTATTTTCCCTTATACCCATGTTATAAGGGAAAATAATACAGTGAATAGACTGTCACCTAGCAACCATGCGTGAAAATCGCACCGCATCCGCACTTGCTTGCGGATGCTTGCGATTTTCACTCAGCCCCATTCACTTCTATGGGGCCTGCGTTGCGTTATAAACGCACAATATAGAGCATGCTGCGATTTTCAAGCATTGCAGAAGTCCCATTGAAATGAATGGTGCCGGATTCAGTGCGGGTGCAATACGTTCACCTACCGCATTGCACCCGCGTGAATCTCGCCCGTGTGAACGCACCCTTATTGGCAAAAGTAGTAAAATATAAAAAAAAACGATATGTACAGTACTTGGTATCATTGTAATCGCACGACCCAGAGAGGAAAGTTATGTTATTTTTGCCTCAATGTGAAAGTAGCAAAATTTACAACGTAAAAACACAATGGCGGTATTGTTGTTTTTTTCCATCCCCCCCAAAAAAGAGCTAGTAAAAGTTCATCAATGAGTTGTGTGCACCCCAAAATGGCACCATTAAAAACTACAACTTGTCCTGCAAAAAACAAGCCCTCATAAGGATACATAGAAAAATAAAAAGGTTATGGCTCTTGGAAAGCGATGATGAAAAAAAAAAATGTGTTTGGTCACGAAGGGTTAACGTCAAGTTGTCACATCTGTGTATAATGAGTATAAACAAAGTGACAAGTGAAGAAATCGGGACCCATGACAGACCTGCAGAGCGAGGGAGACACGTTACGGTAAATCAGGTTTATTAATGAATCCATAAATCGAGCCGATTCCAGATTCCAGCTCTGCAGCTCTTATAATATCCTCCTATAATCCCCTCATCCCCGGGTCGTGTAATCAGCAGAACAAGAGCTGGAATTGGAAGATACAGATGTGGAGCACTTACTGTTTGGGGACGTTCCTGCTGGACGCGTCCAAATCTCCGTCTATCTTAATAGGATATGAGCCTTGTAAACATAATAAAATGAATGCATAAGTCCTCACACCCTTCCAGTCATTGCTCTGGGCCAACAGGTCTCTAGTAGCCTTATAAATATGCAATTTGGAGTGGGGCCCCCATTATCCAAGGGCCACATAGCAGACACATGGTCTTCCTCTATGGCAGGTGTCAGCAACTTCTTGCACGCCAGCTTTTGTGCACCTACAACTCCCAGCATGCACACTTACTGGAAACTCCCATAGAAGTGAAAGGAGCATGCTGGGAGTTGTAGTTTTACAGCCTGAGGGCTCATGCACACAAATGTATTTTCTGTCCGTGTCTGTTCTGTTTTTTTGCGGACCGTATGTGGAACCATTCATTTCAATGGATCTGGAAAAAAACGGAAGTTACTCCGTGTGCATTCCGTTTCCGTATGTCCGTATGTCTGTTCAGCAAAAAGATAGAACATGTCCTATTATTGTCCACATTACGGACAAGGATAGGACTGTTCTATCAGCGGCCAGCTGTTCCAGAATGCACACGGACGTCATCCGTATTTTTTGCGGATCCTTTTTTGCGGACCGTAAAATACATACGGTTGAGTGCATGAGCCCTGAGGTTGCTCACCCCTCCTCTGAGGTCGGTATACCCTTCATCTCCACCATAAATGATCAGACAGGTCCTCTTCCTGGTAGACACCCTTCTCCTCCCCTGATCACATGGCGATGGGTACCCCCCATTCTAGTGTCTGTGGGGTGCCAGGGGTCAAGCCACCGCCTGCCTATGTCATCTACCCTGCCGAGTCCTAGTCACACCCTCTTTTGTCTCTGTTGACCCTGGTCACCCAGCTTTCCCAGAGCCCAGAAAGGTAAACCTGCCCAGGGCTAAACTAGTAAGGGCTCATGCACACAGCCGTTGTGCGGCCATTCCGTGCATTGGGGATCGCAACGTCCGTGCGGCGGCCAGGGACAGATCGAGACCCATTTAACTTGAATGGGTCCGTGATCCGTCCGCACCGCAAAATAATGTTGTATTTTTTTGCGGTACGGAGGCACGGACAGAAACACCACGGAAACACTCCGAAGTGCTTCCGCAGGGTTCCGTGCCTCCGTTACGCAGCCCTGGATTGCGGACCCATTCAAGTGAATAGGTCCACATCCGTGATACGAGGAGCACACGGCCGGTGCCCGCATATTGCGGACCACAATACGGGCACTGCCGGACAATGATCGTGTGCATGAGCCCTAAATCCCCTGTAACCATATCAGCCATAGCTGGGTGGAGATACCTGTCCCAGCCTGATGTCACCCAGCTTTCCCACAGACAGATGGAACTAAATTTAGACTTTCTAACATTTTGACAGTGTGACCCATTCACATTCCCGCTTCCTGCCCCTCCCCCGCTGCGCACTTTATCTCCACTACCATAGATATATCTTGGACTAAACTTTGGAAGCAGATAATCCTCTCCGTCACCCTCAGCTGAACATAAAGTATTTTAATTAAAACCATAAAATATTTAGAATTGATTCCGCTGTTTGTACGAGGATCGGCGCCGATAATTGATGCCGTTTGCCGCCAGCCGGGTTCATCTTCATAAACATGTCGCCGCCATGATATTACTTATGTAAAGAAAAATCCTGGAAACAGCCAGTGACTGGAAACCATCAGCTCACGTTTACTGAGATTTAACATTCTGTCAGATGCTCCTCAGCTGCAGAGAAGAAACTGTTACTTTGTTGTCACATGTAGTAGTAACTGTGTGGTAATAAGGAGCAAGTGACAGAAGTGCTAGTGTAAGTACTCCAAGGTGTCAACCCCATAGTGTAAGGAGCGGTATACTGCATATATGTCCTAGTGATTCCACCAGCAGAATAGTGAGTGCAGCTCTGGAATATAATATAGGATGTATCTCAGGATCAGTACAGGATAAGTAATGTATGTACACAGTGACTGCACCAGCAGAATAGTGAGTGCAGCTCTGGAATATAATATAGGATGTATCTCAGGATCAGTACAGGATAAGTAATGTATGTACACAGTAACTGCACCAGCAGAATAGTGAGTGCAGCTCTGGAGTATAATACAGAATATAACTCAGGATCAGTACAGGATAAGTAATGTATGTACACAGTGACTGCACCAGCAGAATAGTGAGTGCAGCTCTGCAGTATAATACAGGATGGAACTAAATGATTTTCCTATTTCATGACGTAAAGTCATAGTTTTATTAAAGACACGGAGGCGAGTATTGCTTTCTCCTTCTTTACTGAACCACCAATAGCAGCAAAGAGAAAAAATTAACATAACAGGGAACCATAGCAACCAATGTCCCTCCCCTATGGCCCCTATAAAAGGCCGCTCCTCCTATGACTCTTCCTCTTTCTTTGGGATCCTGGTGCCAAAATCCCGAACACTCCAACGAACTCTGAACTTCAACCGGAACGAAGAACTCCACACTGTACGAAGCAGGAACCAGCAGTCGCCAACCTGGTCAACCACCGAAGAACTTAAACCGGAACACGGTATACCACTCTTGAAGAAGCTTCAACCTGAAAGAGAGAACAGACCATGGGCCCAGGTGAAACCGGCATGTCAGGACAAGAGCATCGGACACCAACTGCTCAAACAGACCCGATAGGGGTTGAATGACCAACGGCAATAAAGTGCATTAAACAAACACTACAATGGCGATGAAATAATCAACAGAGCAATAAATACAATGTCATTAATAAATAACAGGACAATAAATACCGTAAAGACATACATAAGCGAGCCCTGAAAGAAAACAACCCACCAAAAGACCCAAGGGAGGGAATCCAGGGTGGGCAATACTCGCCTTCGTGTCTTTAATAAAACTATGACTTTACGTCATGAAATAGGAAAATCATTTAGTTTTACATCAAGACACGGAGGCTCATATTGCAAGTTCAAAGCCTGTCAATAATCGAAGCAAACAAATTAGCTGGAGGACGGAAATAGAACTCCCTGAACGTGGTAACATTAGACCAGTCGGCCAGGCGCATCACGTCCTCCAATCTGGCCCCCGAAACTGCCAGAGCGGTGGCCGAGGCCCCCCGTGCGGAATGGGCTGTGAAGACCGAAGTGTCAACACCCGCCAACGACATAACCCATTTAAGCCAACGCGCTAACGTAGGGCTAGTCACCGGGCCAAACGGATGCCGAATGGAAACGAACAGCTGTGGCCTGGTCGGAGACCTGTGTGCCAGAGTCCTGGACTCGTACACCCGAAGGCACGCCACGGGGCATAAGATCGGAGACGTAGGAAAACTAGGGAAGGAAACAAACCGGATGCTAGTCTTAGTGCGACGCGAGATGTTAAAGGTAACCCCCTCCGGGGTAAACGAACGCGCGTCGTAGTCAAGGGCCCTCACATCCGACACTCTCTTACATGAAATGAGGCAAAACAGTGCCAACAATTTAGCAGACAATTGCCTAATGGATAAAGAAGAATTTTCGGGCCAAGAGGCTAAAAAGCCCAAAACCAGGGAGACATCCCAAGTAGTGGAAAAACGAGGTCGAGGGGGACGAGACAACCGAGCCCCCCGAAGGAGGCGAGACACGGAAGGATGTTGACCAGCTGCGACACCCGCGTAGCCCTCGTGGGTAGAAGAAATAGCGGACCTGAAAAGATTAATGGTCCGATAAGCCTTCCCCGCCTCAAAGAGAGAGGTGAGGAAACGCAGCAGGTCAGCTACAGGTGCCGAAACGGGATCCAAGTCCCGTTCCACGCACCAATTAGCCCAAGTTCTCCAGGCTGCCCGGTAAGACTTTCGGGTGCCGGGAGCCCACGCGCTGTCCAATAGTCGTCGAGTCGCAGCCGAAATTCCCTCGAAAGATCCAGGTGTCCGGAGATCCGGCACGCCAGCAGCCGCAGGGATCCGTCGAGGAGGAGGGGATGAAGTAGACCCTGAGGGTTGCGTAGGAGATCCAACCGGTTCGGGAGAAGAACAGGAACCTCCACCAGAATCTTCAACAACGAAGGGAACCAAACCTGGGATCCCCAGAACGGGACCACCAGAACCAGATCCGCCCGATGGCGGAGAACCTGCAGGAGAGTCCTCGGGATCATTGAGAACGGAGGAAACGCGTACAGGCGAGACACCGACCAGTCCTGGAGGAAAGCATCCACCGCCATCGCTTCCGGGTCCGGACGCCAGCTGAAGAACCGGGTCAGCTGCTTGTTGAGCCGGGAGGCGAAGAGATCGACGGACATCGGGCCCCATAAGTCCGAAATCGCTGCGAACACCAGCGGATCCAACTGCCAATCGCTGCCGTCCGACAGGTGGCGAGAGCTCCAATCCGCCTGAATGTTGCTCAACCCTGGCAAATACTCCGCCTGTACCATGATATCCCTGGACAGGCAGAATGACCAAAAACCTTTGGCCAAACGCGCCAAAGTGGCCGAGCGAGTACCCCCCAGACGGTTGACATACCGGACCGCCGACACGTTGTCCATCCGGAGCCGGATACATGCGTTGGCGATCCCGTTGGAGAAACTCCTCACAGCGAAGGACCCCGCCAAGAGCTCCAACGCGTTGATGTGCAGGAGGGATTCCTCCGCCGACCAGGGACCCCCAGTGGAAACCCCGTTGCAATGGGCCCCCCAGCCCTGGAGACTCGCATCCGATTCGATCGTCAACTCCGGCAGGGATCCGAAGATTGCTCTCCCGTTCCATGCTTCCAGGTTGGCAATCCACCAACTCAGTTCCTCCCGGGCTTCCGAGTCCAGAACCACCGCGTCCGCAAAGGAGGCACCGGTCCGAAGATGGGCGATCTTCAGCCGCTGGAGCGCTCGGTAATGCAGCGGGGCTGGGAACACCGCCTGAATGGAAGAGGCCAACAGGCCGATAATGCGGGCCAGGTGACGTAACGAGAGATGGGGAGAGAGGAGAGCATGTCTCAACTCCTTGCGGATCGCCCGCAACTTCGCCGTCGGCAGGCTGAGAGACTCCGAGAGCGAATCCACCGTGAATCCTAGGAACTCCATCCTCTGGGCCGGAGTAAGGCAGGATTTCTCTCGGTTGAGGAGGAACCCGAGACCCGAAAGCAGATCCGCCGTCCAGCGTAGATGTTCCAGCAATCCCGCTCGGGACTCGTGCATCAACAGGATGTCGTCCAGATAGATGATGAGACGCACACCCCGAGTCCTCAACCACGACACGACCGGACGCAGCAACTTGGTGAAACACCAGGGAGCTGAAGACAGCCCGAACGGCAGACAGGTGAACCTCCAGACTTCTCCCTGCCACCGGAACTGAAGCAGGTCTCTGGAAAGGGCGGACACCGGAACCGTCAGGTACGCATCCTTCAGGTCCAGTTTCACCATCCAGTCCCCAGGGATTAACAAATCCCGAAGGAGATGGATCCCTTCCATCTTGAAATGACGGTAACGTACTACCGCATTCAACGAGCGAAGGTTGATGACCGGTCTCATCTGCCCGTCTTTCTTCTGCACAAGAAAGATGTTGCTGATCACACCCACCGATGCCGGGGGTGCAGGCTCGATCGCCAACTTTTGCCTGAGGGACTGCAATTCCACGTCCACCAACGCACGATCCGTGTGCGACAGGGGAACAAGCGGAGGGGAAGGAATCAGATAGGGGGAGCCCGTGAGCTCTATGTGAAATCCCCTTACCGTGGCAAGAACCCATGGATCCCCGGTAATGAGGCTCCAAGCGTGGGAAAAAAGCTGGAGTCGGCCCCCTACACAAGGTTCCATAGAATCCCCCAACAGGGGAGCACTTACCCAAGGGTCTGCGGTGACTCGGATTGCCCCGGAAGGAGCGAGAACGCCATTGCTGTCCTCTCGTGGTAAAGAACGGAGACGCGTTGCGTTGAACCTGGAATTGAGGACGATGTCCACCGGAGCCTCTGGTCGCTCCACGGGCCTGGAAGTTTGCACGGCCGGACAGGCGGCCCCTACCACTGCCGGCCCTATGAGAGACCCGTCCCTGAAACACTCTGCGCATCGAACTTTGGGCCTTATCGAGCGCCGTAAAAGTGCCCACAAAACGGCCCATGTCCTTGATGAAGGACTCGCCGAAAAGGAGACCCTGGGCTTCCTTTCCTGCCTCAGTGAGCGCTAAATTAGCTAGTTTAGGGTCTATTTTAAATAAAATAGACTTGCGCCTTTCAATTGCCACTGCAGTATTGGCATTTCCAGTAAGGCAGATGGCCCTCTGGGCCCAGCCACGTAACTCCACGTGGTCTATAGGGGATCCCTCATTCCTGGCTGATTCGGCCAACTCTAAGATTTTGGTCAGCGGACCAAGGACATCCAGAATCTTGTCCTGGCAGCTGCGGAGCGCTGAATCAAGTCCCTTTTTTGAGTTCCAGCCAGTTTTGGCCAGAAATTGCGCCATCTTGGGATCCACTATTGGGGTCTCGCACACCTTATTGGGAACTAAAGGCCTGGGACACTCCGCCCTGAGTTTATTGCGTGCCTCGCGGGGGAGCGAGTGACGCACCCAGTGTTCCAAGTAAGCCCCCACATGAGGGGAGGGGAGCCATTCCGCCGAACGCGGATGATGCAAGGACTCAGGGTCGAACATAGGCTCTCCTGAGTCATCCAGAACCGCTACAGAGTGGGTAGCGTTAACAGGGGACACCACATCCCTGGCAGAGGAGGTCGCTGCAGCGGCAGCTGAGGGGCCCTGAACCGGGGAGGTGACCTCCTCCTCCGCCTCATAATCCACGTCCGCAAACGCCTCCTCGTCTGAAGCCCCATCAGAGCCAGACAATACTGGGGATTGCGCTCTAGCGCTTTTCCAGGTCCGCGCCCGTTCTGCCTGGCGGGAAGAGGCCCTTTTCCGTGATCTAAGCACGGTTTCTGGGGTGGCAATATGCGCACCAGTCAAAGTCCCCTGTGGCACAGGGGGATCAATAGAGGTAGGCTGCGGTACGGTACTGGGGTCTAGCAAGGGCGCACTAGCAGGGTGTGCTGACAGAGCCTGGGCAATAGTTTGAGATAAAACTGACGACATGGAGCCCATGGCTACCATAATTGCGTCAGACACCGAGCGCTGCAGAGCCAGGGCCTGAGCATCTGCATCAGTGGGGTTAATTCCCTCAGGGGAGGAGGGGGGGTGACTGGCCATCGGAGGTGGAGTAGGGGCCGACATGTCTGATGCCAAATCAGGGCAGCGCTGGGGACAAAAGGGGGCAAGACTGCACTATGAGGCCGAGGTCACCTGAGACCGTGGAGAGCAGGAGCCGCCGACAGCGCAGGGATCCAGTAGGAGTGACCGGAAGCAGGAAGAAAACCAAGAACCGCCCCCAGAAGCCCGCGAAATGCGGCCGTCCTCACCAAGATGGCCGCCGAGATCTCGTGAGATCTCGCGGCCACCCGGAAAAGAGAAGCGCCGGTAAATGGCGCCACCGAAGATCGAGAGGGAGGATCCGCCCCTCAACCCTCGGGCCGCGCGGAAGCAAGCAGGGTAAAACTATCTATACAGGGGGGGAGCGGGAGACAGGCCAGCGATGTGAGGCAGGGCCAAGACAATAACAAAAAGAAACAATGGGGAAAAAACGCCCTAATGGCGCCAACAGGGGGGCGCCCAAAGGCGCAGACTGAATAACCCTAAAGCGCAGGGATAAGCGCCGCCATCAAAACCTCTAACCTGCAAAGCAAGGGGTAAGGAACACGCAAGGGGAGCGCTGTACAGCCAACAGGGTTAGTCACCCAGTGTACGCAGCGCAACCCAAAAGAGACACCTAATACAAGCTACAAACAGCAGAGAATAAAAGGTGTACTTAGCTTGGCAGCAGCAAAGAAAGAGGAAGAGTCATAGGAGGAGCGGCCTTTTATAGGGGCCATAGGGGAGGGACATTGGTTGCTATGGTTCCCTGTTATGTTAATTTTTTCTCTTTGCTGCTATTGGTGGTTCAGTAAAGAAGGAGAAAGCAATATGAGCCTCCGTGTCTGGCTGTAAAACTCAGGATCAGTACAGGATAAGTAATGTATGTACACAGTGACTGTACCAGCAGAATAGTGAGTGCAGCTCTGGACCAGCTGTTCCTGAGCTGCGATTACCTGTGGGTGTGGTCGCCTGTGGCTGTGTGTAGCTGCTGCTGCTGCTGCTGCTCCTGAGCGTTTGGAGGAAAATCTATCCACCTGAGGCCGGCTCTCTCCTCCCCAGGGGGAGAGTGGGTTCTCAGGCATGAGCGAGGGAAGCAAGCCCCAGGCTCCTGTTCCCAGCGGCAGGCCTTCAGGGGACAGGAGAAGCCAGCGTTTGGCCTGCATGGAGGACTCAGGGGTAAGAAGATCTGGCAGGAGTCGCAGTAATGTGGCTTCTGTCTCCCCTGAGTCTGAGGGTAGTAGGAAGAGCCGCAAGGCTGGATCCGCTAAGGAGGACCCGAATGCCAGCATGGGTGAGAGTGGCCCTTCCGGGGCCCAGCAAAAGCCGAGTGTTCACGGAGGTGAAGCAGATCTTGAGGAGGAAGGCTGGGGCGTACTGAGGGCCCGGGAGTCCATTTCCACCTACGGATCCCGGGTCATGAGCCACCTCCGTGAGTACGAAGACGCGACTAAGACCCTGAGGAGGCTCCGGGAGGAGCTGCGCGGCTTGAGGTCTTGTGTTGGAGTGGCCCCAAAGAGGAAGAAGCAGGGGCTGGAGAGCCAAATAAAGCAGCTACAAGCTGACATTGGCGAGATTGAGCAAAGGCGGACTGTACTCCGAGATAAAAGCGGCCCGTTTAAGGAAAAACTCCTAAACGAGGAACGTTTTCGGAAGATGGCGGAGGAGAAGGGGCAGATGGGGCAGCAGCCTGACAGCCAGGTGGAGAAGGAACCAGTCGTGCAGGAGGAGGATGATGATGATGACCAGCAAGATCCACCTGGCAGCCTGCAGGAGCAGATTCCGTACAGTGGGCCCCCTGCGCGCCAAATAGCAAGGTCACCCAGCTGCGGCTCGGGGGATGAGTATGAGACCTGCGGCCCGGGAGGGGCCCTAGTGGAGGAGATCCAGCTCCTGGAGTCCCCAGTGCGTTTCCAGGACTTATGCTTTGGTGATGAGTTGCCACCGGAGACGCCTGGGGAAGGAAAGAAAAAGGCTAAGAAGACCAAGCTCCAGGAGCAGGTAAGATATGTATACACCCCCCTCCCTGGGACCCCCGGGTCGACCGCAGGGCCGGCTCACTGTATTAGCCCCTCTTCTCAGCCCAGCCCGTGTCCTGCAGTGGACTCGGTGCAGGAGAGAGGGGAGAGCGAGGTATCCGATATGGTGGTGAGCTCCGTCTCTGTTTGCAGTAACGGGGATGGAGCTGGTGCGACACCGGCTGAAAAGCCGGACAGGAAGGTTACTGCGGAGGATGAGAGAAAAATCTCTGGCGCTGGAGTTTGCTCCCTGATGGGAGGAGGGGGTGGCTCCACGCCTCAGATGGCTGCAGGGGCTCCGATGGCTCCAACCGCTGATGACGCTGTTCCCTCGGGCCAGCAGAGGCATGAAGGAGCTGTCGGAGCTATGACGGTTACGCCTCCCAATGAAGGTCAAGAACTGAGGCCAAAGCCTTTGTTTTGTATTGGCGCTGCTGGTCCAGATGAGCGGCGCCATGAAAGAACAGATCAGCAGCGTTTGGATCAGTGGCGCCCGGTAATGGATCAGCGGCGTCCAAAAGTTGTAAATGGTAGTACTGAGGAAGCGGAGGGCAATGATAAAAGTGGGGTTGGGGCTGTGGTCTGTCTTTTGGGGGCAGCTCCGACCCCAGGGCCCAGTGATGCTGAGGTACCAATAATTACACCAAAACACACCGGTTCAGCCAGTATGAGTGAGGGAGCAGGTGGGGGGCAGAAAATTATTTTTAATAAAAATATGTCTGGGGCTTTGGATGGTGGAGTGAATGGTGTTAGGAGGGAAGGAAGGGAGGTCGCAGAATCTGTTGTAAGTAAGGCTGGTTTGGGGATGGAAGATATGGAAGTGGGTGGTGGAGGGTCTTTGGTAAGCGGGGAGGGTGTGGAACCTGGTCCGGTTGCCCCCCCGGCTGTGGCAGCCCCTGTGCGCAGTTTTGCTACTGTCACGGCCGGGGTGAGTAGGGGACCCTCCTTGTCCTCTGGCTCTGGGGACGGCGTTTTGCAGCGGCGTCTTCTGGAGGCTCTAAAGAGAGGGGAGAGCACAATCAATGTAGAGGGGAGGGAGGTTGATCTATCCTTTTGGATAGATAGGCATGGCCTCTCAGCCTTCCGAGAGCAAAGGAGCGGGGAGACCACGTGGTCCCTCCCGACAGCTGGGCAGGGTGCTCTCCGTAGGAATGTGGTCCGTCTGAGGTGGAGGGGCAGTGATACATGTCCTTCAAGATCAGAAGTTGTTGAGCTCCTTCTAAAGATGGGCTTCAAGGCGACAGACATCTACGCCTTGATACATCCCTATGGGACCCCTGAGTTCGATGTCAGCTTTGTTCGGCCGGAGGGACTTGAGCTCTTCTGGTCGAACTATGAGATGGCAAAGGACGAGCCCAGCTGGCGAGATTTTGCCGTCCAGGCAGTGTCTCGTCAGAACAATGTGAAGAGGGTGACCGTTCTAACCCGTAACGAGTCACTCTCGTGTATTGACATCATGACGTGGCTTGGCCGATATGGGGAGGTGGTGGAGGTTCCCAAGAAGAACAGGGATGAACATGGCATCTGGTCTGGGGCCTGGACGTTCATGGTAAAACTTAGGCTTTTAGGAAACACAGTTACTCACATACCATCTGCCACCTTCCTTGGAAGGAATCGCATCCAGATTTTCTACCAGGGTCAGCCGAAGCTCTGTCACAGATGCGGCAGCCCCACACACTTCAGTGCTAACTGCACTGTACAGAAGTGCGCGCTGTGTGGGGAGATTGGCCACCTCGCTGCATCATGTGCAGAGATTAGGTGTCACCTGTGTGGTGACTTAGGTCACCCATTCAGTCGCTGCCCTCATTCCTTTGCCAATGCGGTCAATGCCCCGGCGGGAGGAAGCCGTGAGGCCAATTCTACTGGGGCAGGGGCTGGCAGAAGTGAAGGAACAGAGGGGCCAGGGAAGAAAAGTAAGCAAAAGACGCCTGCCCAACTGAGGCGTCAGGAAAATCGCCGAAGGGAGAGGGAGATGGGTGAATCCCGGGAACCTCAGGCAACTGGGGAAGCTGGGATGACCCCTGATCTCACCCCTGAGACTGCTGCTACTGCTGAGGCCCAAAGGGACAGTGAGCTGGATGAGGAAATTGGGAGGATCCAGGAAGAGGAAGGTGCCATCTCCTCATTATCCCCCCATGACGGGGGAAGTGGGGGATGGCAAAAGCAGGGTAATAAACGTACAGGGAAAAAGGGAGATTTAAGATCTTCTCCCACCCGCCAGATGCCAAAGGAAGGTACAACCAACCCCCCTCTGATTAGTCTCTCAAACCGGTTCCAAGCCATTGGTGACACCTCCCCCTCCTCAGGGGAGGGAGCCGGTGGGGAGGTTTCGGGAGTCGCGGTGACACCTGGGCCTGCGGGGGACGCCGAGCCTCCTTCTACTGGGGAAAACATGTCCTCAGGGGTGGGGGCTGGCTTGGAGTCAGAGCACAAGGGCAGAGGTGAAATGGACACATCTGTTTGTTTGAAGAGGGGTAAGCCATCATCTGATGAAAAAGTTGGTGGGGGCAGTGGGAAAAGAAAGCCATCTAATTCAATCACCCATGATGGCGGCACTCACTCCGTTGACGCTGGCGTCCATTAATGTCGCCAGCATTAAGTCAGATACGGCTAGATTTGCGGCCTTTGATTTTTTCAGCCGGGTTGAAGCTGACATTTTGTTTTTGCAGGAGACCAGGCTGCCAGATTTGGCATCTGTATTTAAAGCTAAAAGGGAGTGGCGACGCGGATCCTCCTACTGGTCTCTTGCGGCCGAGCCGTATAGCGGGGTGGCAGTCCTTTTTACTGCACCGGTAGAATGCCGACGGGTTATTGAATTAGAAATGGGGAGGTGCCTGATCCTGGATGTCCTCATGAGGGGACAAGAACTTCGTCTAATTAACATCTATGGTCCCCAGTCCAAGTGGGACCGTAAGTGTCTCTTCATGAGGATCAAGCCCTATCTTTTTACAAGTCGGCAGGTGGTCTTTGGAGGGGACTTCAATACTGTCACGAGGCCCCAGGATAGGGGAGGTTCCAGGGACAAGCTGACTTACGACAGCATTGCGCTTAATAAAATAGCTAGTGAGGCTCGTCTGGTGGATGTCCACATCCGGCACACCCCAGGCCACCCGGGGTTCACCTATCATAGGGCTAGTTGTAGGTCTAGAATAGACAGGTTTTATTTAAAGGAGGAAGCCGTCTCTTCAGCCGTGTCCGCTGTGGAGGTGGAGTTCTCCGACCACTGTATGATTTTGTTTTCTCTGAATGTTGCAGAGACCCCCCGAATGGGAAGGGGCTACTGGAGGCTCAATTCGTCTCTCTTGGAAGAAGCGGAGATAAGACAGTCCTTTGAGGATTTCGTTCAGAGCCAGGTACCATTGCTGGATCTCTGCGGCAGTAAGTCTGAGTGGTGGGAGATCTTCAAGGAAAGGGTGGGGAGATTCTTCCGCCAGCTCTCGAGCCTCAGGAGTCTGAGTAAGTATCGCCTGTATCAGGGCCTGAGGAGGAAACTCGAACGTCTTGTCTCGACTGGGGGTAGCCGTGAGGAGATCTCCAGAGTGAAGTCTTTGCTTATGAGGTGTCAGTACGATAGGCACGCATCGTTAGTTTTTGAGAGGGATTACGGGAAATACCGCTCGCCCGACCCTTACAAAAACTGCAGGATGTCAGTGAGTAGTAAGATTGTGTCAGGACTGATTGATAGTACGGGTTCTCTGAGAAGGTCCAGATCAGGGATCCTGGAGGTTGTCAGATCCTTTTACTCACATCTCATGGCAAGGAGGGATCTTGATCGTGATAAGATATCGGCTTTCCTGACTGAAACTGTCCCTGAACCAGGGGTAGACCCCTCTCTCGACGGTTTGACGGAAATGATCAGTGAAGAGGAAGTCAGTCTGGTGATTGAGGGGCTTGCTCCCAAAAAATCACCTGGTCCGGATGGCTTAACATCTGAGTTTTACAAGACCTTTAAGGACACCTTAGTTCCCCTCTTGACTGAGGTATTAAATGAGTGTCTCTCCTCGGGTACTCTACCAAAGTCAATGAGGAGGTCGGCCCTGATCATCCTGTCAAAGGGTAAAGATCCTTTCCACATTGAGAATTGGCGTCCCATAGCGCTCCTCGGTGTGGACAGAAAGATTTTGGCAAAGGTGCTATTTAATCGGCTGGTGAAGTTTGCACCCCAGCTCCTTTCTGGGGCCCAGCATTGCTCTGTTCCCGGCCACAGTACTTTTAGTGCTGTGCTCAGTGTCCGGGAGGCCGTGGAGCAGGGCAGGGCAGGTCACTGGAAGGGGTACATGCTGTCCTTGGATCAGGCAAAAGCATTTGATCGTGTTAACCACGAGTACCTCTGGTCTGTCCTTCTGAGATATGGCCTGCCCGGGGGGTTTGTTGATTGGCTTAAGACCTTGTATGCAGGGGCAGAGAGTTTCCCGCTTGTGAATGGTTGGATTGGGCGTCCTTTTGGGGTGGGATCTGGGGTTCGCCAGGGTTGTCCTCTGAGCCCGCTTTTGTACGTGTTCGCGATCGATCCCTTCCTTAGAGGGGTTGATCGTGGGCCGTTGGCGGGCATCGGGATGGACCGGGCGGCTCCGGAGACTACACTGAGGGTGGTGGCGTATGCTGATGACGTAACTATCTTTGTGTCTTCGAGAGGGGAGGCAGAGTGGGTACTGTCTGAGGTAGAGCGCTACTCAGAGTCATCTGGGTCCAAGATCAACCGAGATAAGTGTGAGAGTCTCTGGCTGGGAGGTGGAGATCCTGGTTTTGATCTCCCGGACACCCTTCCAGAGCCCCAGGAATCTACAAAAGTCCTCGGCATTGAATTTGGCCAGGGGGATTACCCCCATCAAAACTGGGATAGCAGGCTTAAGATTGCCGCTCAGAAGGTGGACCAGTGGAAGGGTTGGTCTTTAACCCTCAGGGAAAGGGTGAACATTATCAAAACCTACCTGATCCCTTTGCTGTTATATCTGGGCAGTGTGTGCGTCTTGCCGGAACCTTTCTGGACTCGGGTCTACAGTCTGTTCTTCCAGATGTTATGGGGAAACAGACTGAACCTTGTCAAGAGGGAGGTTACTTACCGTACGAGGAGACTAGGAGGGTTGGGTATGGTCAACCCTGTGGTGTTCCTGGTGAACACCTTTATTAAGATTAATCTCTCGAACCTCTGGCAAGAGAGGGCTCCTCTGTGGGTAGCCTCCTGTCGGGGATGGTTTCGGCCTTTCTTCCAGGAATGGGAGACAGGGGGGCAAGTGAAGGATCTCCGCACACCACATGGGCATCTCCCGGCTTATGCTGCCCTGGTTCTGAAGGTATTACGTCGGTGGGGTCTGGGGATGTGGGAAATCAGGACTCAGTCAAGGAGACTCCTTGACCAGAGGGTTCTGTTGACCCATTTCCAGAAACCTCTGGCCCTCAGGGACTGCCCAGGTCGGGATCTGAGGGTTGGGTTACGGCTTTTAAATTCCAATAGGATCCCCTTGAAGTTCTTTGACTTGACTTGGCGCTGCTTCCATGGGAAACTGTGTGTGAGGGACAATCTGAAGTGTAGGAGCTCTGAGGACAGGGGGTGTCCCCGTGAGGAGTGCGGTGGTGTGCTGGTAAGCATGGACCACTTCCTGCTTCATTGTCCCTTTAACACAGAGGTTTACACCAGGGTGGGGACCTCCATTGGCTGGCCTAGGCTGGTCACTCTCTCCTATGCGGAATGGGCCTATGGAGCATTCAGACACCTGGGTGGTAGGGACCTTTGCACTTTATTCCTAGTCAGCTCAGTGGTCAGGTACTACACGTGGCATGCACGGTGTTTAGTTTCGACGCAACGCAAAATCCTCCCCGAGGATGAGGTGGTTAGGAACATTCTCGGAGACCTGGTGAAGGTGCGCTCTCTGGAGTACGAGAGGTTGGGGGCGGGTAGAGCCTCTCTCCTCTGGAGGGGTTTTGCCTTTAGGGTACCCTAGCCTGTTGTCTCCCCTCCCGGTGGTGGGCTGAAGCTGACACTGTAGATTTTTGTTTTGTTTTGGTGGCTGTATGAGGACATAGGGCTTGCAGGCGCCAAACTTGGGCTTTAATGGGTTGTGTGTGGCTGAAAAGCCTCACGGTGGGTGGTGAGGTTAAGGTCTACTATGTAATGTACTATGTAATGTAGTTTATATGTCTTTATGTCTATATATATTTGTATATTTGTATAGGTTGAGTTGTCGGGTGTAGTGTTAGGTTGGGTGGTGGGTAAATGGGGGGAGGGTTCCATGGAACATTGGGGACTTTGGGACATATAAGAAAATCCTGGGCTGGTTCATGGACGTCTGTTATCATGTACTGGGGGCATGGGATGCGGGACCAGCTCAGGGACCAAAAAAAAAAAAAAAAAAAAAAAATATATATATATATATAGAAAAAAAAATAAAAAATTGTGTGTTGCATTGGGGTGGTGGTGGGTGGGCTTTTTGTAAGTTTAACTTCTGTATTTGTTAAGTGTAGGTAGGTGCAACCGGATCAGGAAGGTTAGTACATGTACATAGATATTGTAAATATTGTACATAGCTGGTGTTCTGTGGCGAGTGGGCTGGACCGGTGCTGTCTGCGCCGCGCTGAGGAGCATCATGTCCTGTATGGTTGGTTTGGTCTCTGTTTTATATATTTATTTATCTGTTTGTTTTAAAATTTTAATAAAAGAAATACAGGATGTAACTCAGGATCAGTACAGGATAAGTAATGTATGTACACAGTGACTGCACCAGCAGAATAGTGAGTGCAGCTCTGGAGTATAATACAGGATGTAACTCAGGATCAGTACAGGATAAGTAATGTATGTACACAGTGACTGCACCAGCAGAATAGTGAGTGCAGCTCTGGAGTATAATACAGGATGTAACTCAGGATCAGTACAGGATAAGTAATGTATGTACACAGTGACTGCACCAGCAGAATAGTGAGTGCAGCTCTGGAGTATAATACAGGATGTAACTCAGGATCAGTACAGGATAAGTAATGTATGTACACAGTGACTCCACCAGCAGAATAGTGAGTGCAGCTCTGGAGTATAATACAGGATGTAACTCAGGATCAGTACAGGATAAGTAATGTATGTACACAGTGACTGCACCAGCAGAATAGTGAGTGCAGCTCTGGAGTATAATACAGGATGTAACTCGGGAGCAGTACAGGATAAGTAATGTATGTACACAGTGACTGCACCAGCAGAATAGTGAGTGCAGCTCTGGAGTATAATGCAGGATGTAACTCAGGATCAGTACAGGATAAGTAATGTATGTACACAGTGACTGCACCAGCAGAATAGTGAGTGCAGCTCTGGAGTATAATACAGGATGTAACTCAGGATCAGTACAGGATAAGTAATGTATGTACACAGTGACTGCACCAGCAGAATAGTGAGTGCAGCTCTGGAGTATAATACAGGATGTAACTCAGGATCAGTACAGGATAAGTAATGTATGTACACAGTGACTGCACCAGCAGAATAGTGAGTGCAGCTCTGGAGTATAATACAGGATGTAACTCAGGATCAGTACAGGATAAGTAATGTATGTACACAGTGACTGCACCAGCAGAATAGTGAGTGCAGCTCTGGAGTATAATACAGGATGTAACTCAGGATCAGTACAGGATAAGTAATGTATGTACACAGTGACTCCACCAGCAGAATAGTGAGTGCAGCTCTGGAGTATAATACAGGATGTAACTCGGGAGCAGTACAGGATAAGTAATGTATGTACACAGTGACTGCACCAGCAGAATAGTGAGTGCAGCTCTGGAGTATAATGCAGGATGTAACTCAGGATCAGTACAGGATAAGTAATGTATGTACACAGTTACTCCACCTACAGAATAGTGAGTGCAGCTCTGGAGTATAATACAGGATGTAACTCAGGATCAGTACAGGATAAGTAATGTATGTACACAGTTACTCCACCAGCAGAATAGTGAGTGCAGCTCTGGAGTATAACACAGGATGTAACTCAGGATCAGTGCAGGATAAGTAATGTATGTACACAGTGACTGCACCAGCAGAATAGTGAGTGCAGCTCTGGAGTATAATGCAGGATGTAACTCAGGATCAGTACAGGATAAGTAATGTATGTACACAGTGACTGCACCAGCAGAATAGTGAGTGCAGCTCTGGAGTATAATACAGGATGTAACTCAGGATCAGTACAGGATAAGTAATGTATGTACACAGTGACTGCACCAGCAGAATAGTGAGTGCAGCTCTGGAGTATAATACAGGATGTAACTCAGGATCAGTACAGGATAAGTAATGTATGTACACAGTTACTCCACCTACAGAATAGTGAGTGCAGCTCTGGAGTATAATACAGGATGTAACTCAGGATCAGTACAGGATAAGTAATGTATGTACACAGTGACTCCACCAGCAGAATAGTGAGTGCAGCTCTGGAGTATAACACAGGATGTAACTCAGGATCAGTGCAGGATAAGTAATGTATGCACACAGTGACTCCCCTGTTGTACTATAAATGTGGTGAAGCGAATGATTTCCTGGCTCTGTGATATGTGACGCTCGCACAATGCTGGAACAATTTGCTCCCGTTGACGGCACTTTAATGAGCAGTAGCGTTATATTTAGAGCGTTCAGAGCTGTTATCATCTTCATTATTAAGTTACGCTCTGTGTCTTAAGTTAATTAACAAGAAGTTGTATTAAAATCTCCAAGTGATTTCCCCTTCTTGTATTTGTCTTAGAAAAGTTTTGTCCTCTCAGCTGTGTTGAAGTCTGTGGAAGTCATTTACATGGAGACGGCCGTCAGATCTGGTAATAGGGAGGAACGGCTTTAATTAAGTTTCAGACAGTAATGTAAATAGATATAAATCTGATTTTAGCCCCTAGAAAGGCGTTCTCCTCCGCGGATTACACCATATTAAAATAAAGAGACGGGGAATCTTAGAAAAATAGGAAATCATTAAAAAAAATCTGAGATTAGATTTACTGTCTCATCTCCTTATTCAGTCCCCTCCCTCTTATTTAGTCTCCACCCCTTATTCAGTCCCCTCCCTCTTATTCAGTCCCCTCCCTCTTATTCAGTCTCCTCGCCTTTTTCATGCCCCTCCCTTTATTCAGTCCCCTCCCCTTATTTAGGCCCCTCCTTCTAATTTAGGCCCCTCCTTCTTATTCAGACCCCTCCTTGAGCCCCTGTCGCAGATTTCTGATAATCTTATTTTTCTTACCTGTTTTGGTCATAATCATTCTGTCCTTGCTGTAATAGAAACGATCTGTTCGTGCACTGACTTCCTGCTGAACTTGTGCTTGCAAAGCAGCCAGTAAGAAGCAGAGCTGCAGTGTAAAGCACAGAGCAGTTGAGGGATCCTATGAGGCAAAAGAGACTCCTATATGCAATGTATCTGTAGTTCTGGTCACTGATTATTGCTTTGACCTAATGCAGATGAGCTCAGCTGCAGTGTAAAGAATGGGGAAGGAGAGAGCAGGGCCATAGCTGTTCCTACAGAGCAGATGAATGTGAATCATGTTGGTGGTGAGTACATAATCTGCAGAATTATATGCTTTAACACTTTGTTTCCCAGGGTACTCTGGTGTAAATTCTTAAAGGGATCTACCAGGAGCATCCTTTGTTCTAGGTCATGTGATTGGTGGTTCTGACTCCCGTCGGGCCGAGGTGAGCACTGCCTGGCACAGCCGCACTGTCTATAGCAGCATTAAAGGGGCCACGGTGCTACAGGAAGTACCACGGACCCACATTCTGCTGAACAGATGGACAGGACTTCAATGCAGTTTTTGAGCCAAAGCCAGAAGTGGATGCAACGGGAATAGGAATTACAAAGGGAGAATTTGAACCTCTCATTCCTGTTGCTGGATCCACTTCTGGCTTTGGCTCAAGAAACTGCATCTAAAACTGCATGTGTGACTGCAGCCTTAAAGCCCATCTGTCAGCAGTTTTGTCCCTATGACACCGGCTGACCTGTTACATGTGCGCTCGGCAGCTGAAGACATCTGTGTTGGTCCCATGTTTATATGTGGCCGCACTGCTGAGAAAACTTTAGTTTTAATATATGCAACTGAGCCTTTAGGAGCAACAGGGGCGTTACCATTACACCTAGAGGCTCTGCTCTTTCTGCAGCTGCCGCACCCTCCACTTTGATTGACAGGACCAGGTGTGATGATATGTTCTCTGCCTGGTCCTGTCAATCAAAGTGCAGAGGGCGCAGCAGTTGCAGAGAGAGCAGAGCCTCTAGGTGTAATGGCAACGCCCCCGTTGCTCCTAGAGGCTCATTTGCATATCTTAAAACATCATTTTTCTCAACAATACATAGTAACATAGTTTAAAAGGCTGAAAAATGCCCTCCGTCCATCCAGTTCGGCCTGTTATCCTGAAAGTTGATCCAGAGGAAGGCAAAAAAAAAAAACCTGTGAGGTAGAAGCCAATATTCCCCACTTAAGGGGAAAAAAATTCCTTCCCGACTCCAATCAGGCATCAGAATAACTCCCTGGATATTTATACATAGTTAGTAGATCTTGTCTTTTTTCTAAAGTGAATAACCCTAATGTTGATAATCTTTCAGGGTACTGTAGTTGCCCCATTCCAGTTATTACTTTAGTTGCCCTCCTCTGGACCCTCTCCAGCTCTGCTATGTCTGCCTTGTTCACAGGAGCCCAGAACTGTACACAGTCCTCCATGTGTGGTCTAACTAGTGATGTGTAAAGTGGTAGGACTATGTTCTCATCACTGGCATCTATGTCCCTTTTGATGCAACCCATTATCTTATTGGCCTTGGCAGCAGCTGCCTGACACTGGTTTCTACAGCTTAGTTTGCTGTTCACAAAAATCCCTAAGTCCTTTTCCATGTCATTGTCACCCAGCTACCCAGTAACATTTAGTATGTACAGGTGACTTGCATTATTCCTTCCCATGTGCAGAACCTTACATCTGTCAGTGTTAAACCTCATCTGCCACTTATCTGCCCAAGCCTCCAATCTATCCAGATCCCTCTGTAGCAGTATACGGTCCTCTGTAGTATATATACAGTATACTGTCCTCTGTAGTATATATACAGTATACTGTCCTCTGTGGTATATATACAGTATACTGTCCTCTGTAGTATATATACAGTACACTTCCTCTGTAGTATATATATACAGTATACTGTCCTCTGTGGTATATATACAGTATACTGTCCTCTGTAGTATATATACAGTATACTGTCCTCTGTAGTATATATATACAGTATACTCTCCTCTGTAGTGTATATACAGTATACTGTCCTCTGTAGTATATATATATACAGTATAAACTGTCCTCTGTAGTATATATATACAGTATACTCCTCCTCTGTAGTGTATATACAGTATACCTGTCCTCTGTAGTATAGATATATTATACCAGTAGAATGTCCTCTGTAGTAATATATACAGTATTACTGTCCTCTGTAGTGTATAGACAGTATACTGTCCTCTGTAGTATATATATACAGTATACTGTCCTCTGTATATAATACAGTATACTGTCCTCTGTAGTATATACAGTATACTGTCCTCTGTAGTTATATACAGTACTGTCCTCTGTAGTATATATACAGTATACTGTCCTCTGTAGTATATACAGTATACTGTCCTCTGTAGTATATATACAGTATACTGTCCTCTGTAGTATATATACAGTATACTGTCCTCTGTAGTATATATACAGTATACTGTCCTCTGTAGTATATATACAGTATACTGTCCTCTGTAGTATATATACAGTATACTGTCCTCTGTAGTATATATATACAGTATACTGTCCTCGTGTATATATACAGTATACTGTCCTCTGTAGTATATACAGTATACTGTCCTCTGTAGTATATACAGTATACTGTCCTCTGTAGTATATATATACAGTATACTGTCCTCTGTAGTATATATACAGTATACTGTCCTCTGTAGTATATTACAGTATACTGTCCTCTGTAGTATATATACAGTATACTGTCCTCTGTAGTATATATACAGTATACTGTCCTCTGTAGTATATATACAGTATACTGTCCTCTGTAGTATATATACAGTATACTGTCCTCTGTAGTATATATACAGTATACTGTCCTCTGTAGTATATATACAGTATACTGTCCTCTGTAGTATATATACAGTATACTGTCCTCTGTAGTATATATATAGTATACTGTCCTCTGTAGTATATATACAGTATACTGTCCTCTGTAGTATATACAGTATACTGTCCTCTGTAGTATATATACAGTATACTGTCCTCTGTAGTATATATACAGTATACTGTCCTCTGTAGTGTATATACAGTATACTGTCCTCTGTAGTATATATATACAGTATACTGTCCTCTGTAGTATATATACAGTATACTGTCCTCTGTAGTATATATACAGTATACTGTCCTCTGTAGTATATATACAGTATACTGTCCTCTGTAGTATATATATACAGTATACTGTCCTCTGTAGTATATATACAGTATACTGTCCTCTGTAAGTATATATACAGTTAGTACTGTCCATCTGTAGTTAGATATTACATACAACTGTCCTCTGTAGTATTATATACAGTATACTGTCCTCTGTGGTATATATACAGTAACGGTCCTCTGTAGTATATATACAGTGTACTGTCCTCTGTAGTATATATACAGTATACTGTCCTCTGTAGTATATATACAGTACACTGTCCTCTGTAGTATATATATATACAGTATACTGTCCTCTGTGGTATATATACAGTATACTGTCCTCTGTAGTATATATATATACAGTATACTCTCCTCTGTACTATATTTACAGTATACTGTCCTCTGTAGTATATGTGAACTGGGTATCTTAAAACATAGCTTTTACTAAATCATTTAAGATAGGTATAGCACCACTCGGTGCGAGACAACCATTATACGTACAACTCCACTAGTTTATAAAATCACAAAAAGGTGAAATAAAGGGTGGATCTTACCACGTCCAGTGGAGATAGGTCCTTGTGATGGATTACAGAAGGACACTGGTGACCACGGTGCTTGTGTCTGGCAGCATAGATTAAACTCCTGGTAATCCCTGGTAATAATCTCCCCACCTATGATAGGGCTAGGGGTGATCTTGACACCTGCCTATCAGACACAGAGCACCCGCCCCGACAGGGGCGACCCCATACCTTTCCCTCTGTACGGGCCTGGTACTGCACTTCACCCTGTTTACAAAGCCCTACACGCCATGTTTCATTCTTATTAGTCAGAAATCATCAGGGACTTCACAGAATATTCAGGGTTAACTGGAAAGAAAATTACAGAAATACACAAAGTGTTGGTCACTTATAGTCCTGAGGGTCAGAGGTTAGATAGCAGAAAACTCAGATTGGTTACTTACTAGAATCGAAGGTGGTTTACCCAGTGGCGTATCTATCACGAGGCAAACAAGGCATTTGCCTAGGGCGGCACTTGCCAATGGGGCGGCAAAATGCCTTGTTTGCCCCTTGTCCCATCAGTCTTATATGCCGCCGGTATACTCAGAAGATCCGATGGTATATTCTAACCCCCAGGCGTTCCCATGGTGACGGGGACGCTTGCCTGGGGGTTAGAATATACCATCGGATCTGAGGTTTCACGGTCTCAGTGAGAGCGTGAAAACTCAAATCTGATGGTATATTCTAACCCCCAGGGGTTCCCATGGTGACAGGGACGCTTGCCTGGGGGTTAGAATATACAGGGCCCCGCCGCTCAACATTTAAAAACTAATCAGTAACTTTAACTTTAATCATTGCTGATCTCTTAACTGGATACCTTACTCCGTCTTAGCTCCGGTAACAGCAGGCAGTGCGGGCGGGCGGCACTCACTCACTGACGTCACGCGCCTGCACCGCCTAGTGGGAGGAGCAGGCGCGTGACGTCAGTGAGCGCCGCCCGCCCGCACTGCCTGCTGTTACCGGAGCTAAGACGGAGTAAGGTATCCAGTAAAGAGATCAGCAATGATTAAAGTTAAAGTTACTGATTAGTATGGAGCAATATGAGGGGGCATAGTGGTTGGCACTATAAAGGGGGCAACGTGTGTGGCACTATAACCAAGGCACAGTGTGTGGCACTATAACCGAGGCACAAGGTGTGGCACTATAAAGAGGGGGGGAATCTGTTGATGGCACTATTTAGGGAAGGGGGATCTGTGGATGGCACCGTTTAGGGGAGGGGGATCTGTGGATGGCACCGTTTAGGGGAGAGGGATCAGTGGATGGCACCGTTTAGGGGAGGGGGATCTGTGGATGGCACTGTTTAGGGGAGGGGGATCTGTGGATGGCACCGTTTAGGGGAGAGGGATCAGTGGATGGCACCGTTTAGGGGAGGGGGATCTGTGGATGGCACTGTTTAGGGGAGGGGGATCTGTGGATGGCACCGTTTAGGGGAGGGGGATCTGTGGATGGCACCGTTTAGGGGAGAGGGATCAGTGGATGGCACCGTTTAGGGGAGGGGGATCTGTGGATGGCACTGTTTAGGGAGGGGGATCTGTGGATGGCACTGTTTAGGGAGGGGGATCTGTGGATGGCACCGTTTAGGGGAGGGGGATCTGTGGATGGCACTGTTTAGGGGAGGGGGATCTGTGGATGGCACAGTTTAGAAGAGGGGGATCAGTGGATGGCACCGTTTAGGGGAGAGGGATCAGTGGATGGCACCGTTTAGGGGAGGGGGATCAGTGGATGGCACCGTTTAGGGGAGGGGGATCAGTGGATGGCACCGTTTAGGGGAGAGGGATCAGTGGATGGCACCGTTTAGGGGAGGGGGATCTGTGGATGGCACTGTTTAGGGGAGGGGGATCTGTGGATGGCACCGTTTAGGGGAGAGGGATCAGTGGATGGCACCGTTTAGGGGAGGGGGATCTGTGGATGGCACCGTTTAGGGGAGGGGGATCTGTGGATGGCACCGTTTAGGGGAGGGGTATCTGTGGATGGCACAGTTTAGAAGAGGGGGATCAGTGGATGGCACCGTTTAGGGGAGGGGGATCAGTGGATGGCACCGTTTAGGGGAGGGGGATCTGTGGATGGCACAGTTTAGAAGAGGGGGATCTGTGGATGGCACCGTTTAGGGGAGGGGGATCAGTGGATGGCACCGTTTAGGGGAGGGGGATCTGTGGATGGCACCGTTTTAGGGGAGGGGGATCAGTGGATGGCACCGTTTAGGGGAGAGGGATCAGTGGATGGCACCGTTTAGGGGAGGGGGATCTGTGGATGGCACTGTTTAGGGGAGGGGGATCTGTGGATGGCACCGTTTAGGGGAGGGGGATCAGTGGATGGCACCGTTTAGGGGAGGGGGATCTGTGGATGGCACCGTTTAGGGGAGGGGGATCTGTGGATGGCACCGTTTAGGGGAGGGGGATCTGTGGATGGCACCGTTTAGGGGAGAGGGATCAGTGGATGGCACCGTTTAGGGGAGGGGGATCTGTGGATGGCACTGTTTAGGGGAGGGGGATCTGTGGATGGCACAGTTTAGGGGAGGGGGATCCGTGGATGGCACCGTTTAGGGGAGGGGGATCCGTGGATGGCACATAGGAAGGGGTGGGGTTTAGCGAGAAAGGGGTTTGGCCTTGACAGGAAGGGGTGGGTCAAATTTATATTAGGGGGGTGCCCGAGTTTAGTCTCGCCTAGGGCAGCACAAAACCAAGATACGCCACTTACCGCCGAATTCTTTAAATGGATAGTAGGTAGGTCGTATCCATGCTGAGTTAAGGGAAGTGTCCCATATCAGCCTGTGTCTCACCTCGAGTAGTGGTAATTTGGGAGAGCAACTAGTACTAGCCGCTCCCCTCTATATACCCCAGGGCCGGTTGGTTACACCCCCTAATCACCTGTCCATGGTGGCGCGAGTGCCTCTTTGTATCCTCTTCTGGATGTTTCTAAATGTATTTCGGCTATCCTGTCAAATGAAATCCATTTAAGCGACTCAGCATTCATCTAACAGCTGGCAAGACATCATTTGCAGCACCTACAGGTGCCGCGGCGTTGCTAAGCAGCGGGCGACGCTTAGACGCAGGCCCCTCCCTCACTTCCGGTAAGCCCGTACCACATGATCCCTACTTCCGGTCTGGTGGAACGCACGCGGGCAGAGAAAAGCACTCGCGCCACCATGGACAGGTGAGGCAGGCGATTAGGGGTGTAACCAACCGGCCCTGAGGTATATAGAGGGGAGCGGCTAGTACAGGTGAAACACAGGCTGATACGGGACACTTCCCTTAGCTCAGCATGGATACGACCTACCTACTATCCATTTAAAGAATTCGGCGGTAAATCACCTTCGATTCTAGTAAGTAACCAATCTGAGTTTTCTGCTATTTAACCTCTGACCCTCAGGACTATAAGTGACCAACACTTTGTGTATTTCTGTAATTTTCTTTCCAGTTAACCCTGAATATTCTGTGAAGTCCCCTGATGATTTCTGGCTAATAAGAATGAAACATGGCGTGTAGGGCTTTGTAAACAGGGTGAAGTGCAGTACCAGGCCCGTGCAGAGGGAACGGTTCCGTATGGGGTCGCCCCTGTCGGGGCGGGTGCTCTGTGTCTGATAGGCAGGTGTCAAGATCACCCCTAGCCCTATCATAGGTGGGGAGCTTATTACCAGGGATTACCAGGAGTTTAATCTATGCTGCCAGACACAAGCACCGTGGTCACCAGTGTCCTTCTGTAATCCATCACAGGACCTATCTCCACTGGACGTGGTAAGATCCACCCATTTATTTCACCTTTTTGTGATTTATAACTAGTGGAGTTGTACGTATAATTGTTGTCTCGCACCGAGTGGTGTTATACCTATCTTAAATGATTTAGTAAAAGCTATGTTTTAAGATACCCAGTTCACATGTAATTTCTGCTCTAATTTGGGTGTGACCATATACTGCCATACATACAAATACCATGTGGCGGTATAATCAATATTTTGTCCACTGTAGTATATATATATACATACAGTCTAGTGTCCTCTTTAGTATATATACAGTATACTGTCCTCTGTTATATATATATACAAACCGGATTCCAAAAAAGTTGGGACACTAAACAAATTGTGAATAAAAACTGAATGCAATGATGTGGAGACGGCAAATGTCAATATTTTATTTGTAATAGAACGCAGATGACGGATCAAACGTTTAATCCGAGTAAATGTATCATTTTAAAGGAAAAATACGTTGATTAAAATTTTCACTGTGTCAACAAATCCCCAAAAAGTTGGGACAAGTAGCAATAAGAGGCTGGAAAAAGTAAATTTGAGCATAACGAAGAGCTGGAAGACCAATTAACACTAATTAGGTCAATTGGCAACATGATTGGGTATAAAAAAGAGCTTCTCAGAGCGGCAGTGTCTCTCAGAAGCCAAGATGGGTAGAGGATCACCAATTCCCACAATGTTGCACAGAAAGATAGTGGAGCAATATCAGAAAGGTGTTACCCAGCGAAAACTGGCAAAGACTTTGCATCTATCGTCATCAACTGTGCATAACATCATCCGAAGATTCAGAGAATCTGGAACAATCTCTGTGCGTAAGGGTCAAGGCCGTAAAACCATACTGGATGCCCGTGATCTCCGGGCCCTTAAACGACACTGCACCACAAACAGGAATGCTACTGTAAAGGAAATCACAGAATGGGCTCAGGAATACTTCCAGAAACTATTGTCAGTGACCACAATCCACCGTGCCATCCGCCGCTGCCAGCTGAAACTCTACAGTGCAAAGAAGAAGCCATTTCTAAGCAAGATCCACAAGCTCAGGCGTTTTCACTGGGCCAGGGATCATTTACAATGGAGTGTGGCAAAATGGAAGACTGTTCTGTGGTCAGACGAGTCACGATTCAAAGTTCTTTTTGGAAATCTGGGACGCCATGTCATCCGGACCAAAGAGGACAAGGACAACCCAAGCTGTTATCAACGCTCAGTTCAGAAGCCTGCATCTCTGATGGTATGGGGTGGCATGAGTGCGTGTGGCATGGGCAGCTTGCATGTCTGGAAAGGCACCATCAATGCAGAAAAATATATTCAGGTTCTAGAACAACATCTGCCCCCATCCAGACGTCATCTCTTTCAGGGAAGACCCTGCATTTTTCAACAAGATAATGCCAGACCACATTCTGCATCAGTCACAACATCATGGCTGCGTAGGAGAAGGATCCGGGGACTGAAATGGCCGGTTTGCAGTCCAGATCTTTCACCTATAGAGAACATTTGGGGCATCATAAAGAGGAAGGTGCAACAAAGAAGGCCCAAGACGATGGAACAGTTAGAGGCCTGTATTAGACAAGAATGGGAGAGCATTCCTATTTCTAAACTTGAGAAACTGGTCTCCTCCGTCCCCAGACGTCTGAGTGTTATAAGAAGAAGGGGAGATGCCACACAGTGGTGAAAATGGCCTTGTCCCAACTTTTTGGGGATTTGTTGACACCATGAAATTCTGATTCAACATATTTTTCCCTTAAAATGGTACATTTTCTCAGTTTAAACTTTTATTCCGTGATTTATGTTCTATTCTGAATAAAATATTAGAAGTTGGCGCCTCCACATCATTGCATTCAGTATTTATTCACGATTTGTATAGTGTCCCAACTTTTTGGGAATCCGGTTTGTATACAGTACAGACCAAAAGTTTGGACACACCTTCTCATTCAAAGAGTTTTCTTTATTTCCATGACTATGAAAATTGTAGATTCACACTGAAGGCATCAAAACTATGAATTAACACATGTGGAATTATATACATAACAAAAAAGTGTGAAACAACTGAAAATATGTCATATTCTAGGTTCTTCAAAGTAGCCACCTTTTGCTTTGATTACTGCTTTGCACACTCTTGGCATTCTCTTGATGAGCTTTAAGAGGTGGTCACCTGAAATGGTCTTCCAACAGTCTTGAAGGAGTTCCCAGAGATGCTTAGCACTTGTTGGCCCTTTTGCCTTCACTCTGCGGTCCAGCTCACCCCAAACCATCTCGATTGGGTTCAGGTCCGGTGACTGTGGAGGCCAGGTCATCTGGCGCAGCACCCCCACACCATCACACCTCCTCCTCCATGCTTCACGGTGGGAACCAGGCATGTAGAGTCCATCCGTTCACCTTTTCTGCGTCGCATAAAGACACGGTGGTTGGAACCAAAGATCTCAAATTTGGACTCATCAGACCAAAGCACAGATTTCCACTGGTCTAATGTCCATTCCTTGTGTTCTTTAGCCCAAACAAGTCTCTTCTGCTTGTTGCCTGTCCTTAGCAGTGGTTTCCTAGCAGATATTCTGCCATGAAGGCCTGATTCACACAGTCTCCTCTTAGCAGTTGTTCTAGAGATGTGTCTGCTGCTAGAACGCTGGGTGGCATTGACCTGGTCTCTAATCTGAGCTGCTGTTAACCTGCGATTTCTGAGGCTGGTGACTCGGATGAACTTATCCTCCGCAGCAGAGGTGACTCTTGGTCTTCCTTTCCTGGGGCGGTCCGCATGTGAGCCAGTTTCTTTGTAGCGCTTGATGGTTTTTGTGACTGCACTTGGGGACACTTTCAAAGTTTTCCCAATTTTTCGGACTGACTGACCTTCATTTCTTAAAGTAATGATGGCCACTCGTTTTTCTTTACTTAGCTGCTTTTTTCTTGCCTTAATACAAATTCTAACAGTCTATTCAGTAGGACTATCAGCTGTGTATCCACCTGACTTCTCCACAACGCAACTGATGGTCCCCATCCCATTTATAAGGCAAGAAATCCCACTTATTAAACCTGACAGGGCACACCTGTGAAGGGAAAACCATTTCAGGTGACTACCTCTTGAAGCTCATCAAGAGAATGCCAAGAGTGTGCAAAGCAGTAATCAAAGCAAAAGGTGGCTACTTTGAAGAACCTAGAATATGACATATTTTCAGTTGTTTCACACTTTTTTGTTATGTATATAATTCCACATGTGTTAATTCATAGTTTTGATGCCTTCAGTGTGAATCTATAATTTTCATAGTCATTAAAATAAAGAAAACTCTTTGAATGAGAAGGTGTGTCCAAACTTTTGGTCTGTACTGTATATTGAAGAGAATAGGGCCCAATACTGACCTCTCAGGTACTCCACTAGTGATAGTGACCCAATCTGAGTGTATAGCATTAATAACTAGTGATAAGTGCCAGGGGTCATATTCGAATATGCGATATTTCGCGAATATTTTGTAGAATATTAGTCAAATATTAGCAAATTTGAATATTCGTTGTATTAAAAGATTTTTTTACTCGAATTTTCGTAATGCAAATTTTTCAAATGCCGAGTAAAAACATGATTCCTCCCTGCTTCTTGCTTGTGGGCCAATGAGTCATAGCACTATATCGTATATATTTGTTTTTTCGAATATTCGTAATATTCTAAAACAAGAATATATAGCAATATAGCGAATATTCGAAATAAAAAACTAATGAAGAGCAATTTAGCTAATATAGTGCTATATTCTTTTTTTTTAATAGTTGTAATTTTTTTCCAATCTGAACTCCAGATGAGAAAAAAATTACAACTATTAGACAAAGAAGATTATAGCTCTATATTAGTTTTTTTTTTCAAATATTCGCTATATTGCTATATATTCTTGTTTTAGAATATTACGAATATTCGAAAAACAAATATATACAATTATAGTGCAATTGAAAAATTTGCAATAAAAATTTGCATTACGAAAATTCGCAATCAACACTACTCCTAAAGTCAAAGATACTGCAGCCTTCTCATTGGCCCACAAGCTAGAAGCAGGGAGGGATCATTCGTACTGATTAAAAAAAAATCTAGAATATTCGAAATTACTTATATATATCACTATATTCTAAATAGTCGCAAATTTCCAAAGTACCTATATTCGCGATAAAAATTCGCAATTCGAATATTCGCGATCAACACTATTAATAACCACCCTAAATGAGCCAGTTACTTACCCACATACAGACGTTTTCTCCCAGTCCGAGCATTCTCATTTTATATACTAACCTTTTATGTGGTGCAGTGTCAAATGCTGTGGAGAAGTCCAGATATACGACATCCGTTGATTCGCCGCTGTCAAGTCTAGAACTTACCTCCTCATAGAAACTGATCAAATTAGTTTGACATGACCGATCCCTCATGAATAGTGTTGATCGAGCATGCTCGGCCGAACACCAGTCTGGCTCGAGCATCGCGATGCTCGGCACATCGCAGTATACAGCTGAATACCGCATGTGCTCGAGCGCGATACTCGAGTCTCCTCCCCCCACGTTTGTTGGCTGCTACCATGTTGGTTACTGGCATTACAGCGATTGGCTGGCCGGAACGCGTCATCGGGTGCTATATATCACCCGATGACACGTGGTTCGGCTCAGTCTAAGGCCTCATGCACACAACAGTATTTTTTTGCGGTCCGCAAAAAGGGGTTCCGTTGTTCCGTGATCCGTGTCCGTTTTTGTTTCCGCGTGTCTTCCTTTATTTTTGGAGGATCTCCAGACATGAAGGAAAGTAAAAAAAAATCTAAGTCAAGTTTGCCATGCAAATGATAGGAAAAAAACGTCCGCGGCCGCGGATGACAATCTTGTGTGCCTCCGTGTGTTTTCACGGACCCATTGACTTGAATGGGTCCGCGAACCGTTGTCCGTGAAAAAATAGGACAGGTCATATTTTTTTCACGGACTGGAAACACGGATCACGGACACGGATGACAAACATAAAAAAAAAATTCGGATAATGAATGGTACAATTGATGGTATAAAAAAGGTAGGTAAAAACCAGAGGATTAATAATATAATCAGTTTAGCAGCAGAAGTAAATTGATTGTGAATATTATATCGCAATATTGCTATAAATTCATCACCAATTCATCAATGGATCTCAATGTCTGGAAGGATAACGGTCAGCCGGACCTCTAGTAGCATAGAATGTTCGCAATGCGAATTAGATCAATCTGATATATGACAACCCGGAAGTCTTCTAAGAACCAAATCAATGTGCCAGGTAATTTCCAGTCTCAAGCGCAGTCGAGCGCTAACAACATCCAGATAATGCGATCGCTTAGTAAAACAGACTGTCACAATCTTAGGCCTCATGCACACGACAGTTTTTTTTCACGGTCTGCAAAACGGGGTTCCGTTGTTCCGTGATCCGTGTCAGTTTTTTCTTCCGTCTGTCTTCCTTGATTTTTGGAGGATCACCAGACATGACGGAAAGTAAAAAAAAGTTGTTTTGGTGTCCGCCTGGCCGTGCGGAGCCAAACAGATCCGTCCTGACTTACAATGCAAGTCAATGGGGACGGATCCGTTTGACGATGACACAATATGGTGCAATTGCAAACGGATCCGTCCCCCATTAACTTTCAATGTAAAGTCAGGAGTCCCTATCAGAGTTTTCTCCAATCCGATGGTATATTTTACCTTGCGGCCCCCCTCCCTCCCCTGTATTAAATTCATTGGTGGCCAGTGCGGCCCCCCTCCCTCCCCAGTATTAAATTCATTGGTGGCCAGTGCGGCCCCCCCCCCCTTCCTCCCCAGTATTAAATTCATTGGTGGCCAGTGCGGCCCCCCCTCCCTCCCTCCCCAGTATTAAATTAATTGGTGGCCAGTGCGGCCCCCCTCCCTCCCCTGTATTAAATTAATTAGTGGCCAGTGCGGCCCCCCTCCCTCCCCAGTATTAAATTCATTGGTGGCCAGTGCGGCCCCCCCTCCCTCCCCTGTATTAAATTAATTGGTGGCCAGTGCGGCCCCCCTCCCTCCCCACCCAGTATTAAATTCATTGGTGGCCAGTGCGGCCCTCCCTCCCTCCCCTGTATTAAATTAATTGGTGGCCAGTGCGGCCCCCTCCTCCCTCCCACCCCTGTATTAAATTAATTGGTGGCCAGTACGGCCCCCCCCCCCCCTCCCTCCCACCCCTGTATTAAATTAATTGGTGGCCAGTGCGACCTCCCCTCTCCCCCCCCCCCTATTTAAAATCACCCCCATCATCATTGGTGGCAGCAGAGAGTTCCGATCGGAGTCCCAGTTTAATTGCTGGGGCTCCGATTGGTTACCATGGCAACCAGGACGCTACTGGTAAGTGAAAGGTCTGTGCGGCGCATTGCTTATAGCACAGACCTGTCACTTACCAGTAGGAGGAGCGCCCGGCCGGTCACAGACATCGCAGGTAAGTATAATGCTTCTAAAATTGCTAAGTAACCATGGCAGCCAGGACTGCAGTAGCGTCCTGGTTGCCATGGTAACCAATCAGAGCCCCAGCGATTAAACTGGGACTCCGATCGGAACTCTCCGCTGCCACCAATGATGGGGGGGTGGTGATTTTAAATAAGGGGGGGGATAGGGGAGGCCGCACTGGCCACCAATTAATTTAATACAGGGGAGGGAGGGGGGCCGCACTGGCCACCAATTAATTCAATACAGGGGAGGGAGGGAGGGGGGGCCGCACTGGCCACCCTGTCTTCCACAAAGTCCAGTCTCGGTAGCCAAGAGTCTGGTCAACACAATCCTTACCCTGATCCTCCTTCCTCCCACCATGGAAAGTCTTGCCAAACAAGTGATCCCACACTTGGATATTCCGAGGAGTTCTTTTTATCGCCATTCCTTCATTTGGGTCTCTCGCCATGCCCGCTTGAAGAGGGACATGAGGAGATTGAGTGCACCGATGCCCAAACTCTTGAGCATCCACAGTCACAAGAAGATGACGGTGGGGAACGGCAATTAGTGTTTCAAGAGGTGGATGATGATGATGAGACAACGTTGCCAATAAGTTAAAGGGAGTCTGTCACCACATTTGAGCATATTAGACAGATCCAATAGCGTTATATGTGCCACCCAGAAGTTAAAAACGGTACCTTTGTTGCATATACCGGAGTCTTCTTTCAGCCAAAAATGAACTTTGAAGCTTCTGTAAATGCGCCCTCTCAAGTGCCCAGGGCGGCGTCTCAATCTTCCGAGCCCAAGACCGGATCTCCCCAACGGCTCATAACCTCGCCCTCCGTGTGCCTCTGCCCGCCCGTTTACGCTCCTCCTCTCTCCTTTTCCACTGCGGCTGTACGGTCAAATTCGTAGCAGGCGCAGTGGAAAAGGAGAGAGGAGGAGAGTAAAGGGCGGGCACAGGCACACGGAGGGCGGGGTTATGAGCCGTTGTGCGTAACTTTTCTCGTCCTCCTCCTCCATCATATCAACATGCTTATTAGGCTGCCCTCGCTCCTAATGTTTTATTAGGTCAGCTCAGCAGCAGGCCCTCAACCATAATTTTTTCAATGTTCAGCTCAGCAGCAGGCCTTCAACCATAATTTTTTCGATGGTCAGCTCAGCAGCAGGACCTCACCCCTAATGTTTTAGATGGTCAGCTCAGCAGCAGACCCTCACCCCTAATGTTTTAGATGGTCAGCTCAGCAGCAGGCCCTCGGCCATAATGTTTTAGATGGTCAGCTCGGCAGCAGGCCCTCGCCCATAATTTTTTCGATGGTCAGCTGAGCAGCAGACCCTCAACTATAATTTTTTCGATGGTCAGCTCAGCAGCAGACCCTCAGCCATAATTTTTTCCATGGTCATATCAGCAGCAGGCTCTCGCCCCTGTTTTAGAGGGTCAGCTCAGCAGCAGTCCCTCACCCTTAATGTTTTAGAGGGTCAGCTCAGCAGCAGGCTCTTGCTCCTAATGTTTTAGCAAGTCAGTGCACCAGCAGACCCTCAACGATCATTTTTTTCAATGGTCAGCTCAGCAGCAGACCCTCACCCCTAATGTTTTAGATGGTCATATCAGCAGCAGACCCTCAACCATAATTTTTTCAATGGTCAGCTCAGCAGCAGACCCTCACCCCTAATGTTTTAGATGGTCATATCAGCAGCAGGCCCTCAACCATAATTTTTTCGATGGTCAGCTCAGCAGCAGGCCCTCAACCATAATTTTTTTCGATGGTCAACTCACCAGCAGACCCTCAACCATATTTTTTTCAATGGTCAGCTCAGCAGCAGGCCCTTGCCCCTAATGTTTTAGAGGGTCATCAGCAGGCCCTTGCTCCAAATGTTTTTGAGGGTGACCAGCAGGCCATCAATCATAATTTTTCAGGGCTGTGTATGATGCCCTCCTTTATGTGTAATAAAGGGTGTATTGGAGCGCCGGTTCCTTGTAATTTTTGGCAGCCCTTTCATTTAGTGCATAGGCTTTATGAGTGTAGGAGTCCCACTACCTGAACAGTTGTACCACAATGTGAATGAGGCCCTCCATTACGTTATATACAGGCTGTATTGGAGTGCCTCTTCCTTGTAATTTTTGGCAGCACTCGCACTTTATATACAAGTAAATATACAGGAAAGAATGTTTCCTAACAATTTTTCCTCTAAAATCGATTTTATCTTCGGCTTTCTGCGTATTATTGTCAGTCTATGAAATTGCCGCACTACTCGGACAGCATCGTTCCCAGCAGCGACCTGGGAGTCCAAGATGCATCCAGACATCCTCCCCATGCTGTTCCCGAACCATTTAGGTGGTGTTTCCATCAATTTCTGACCTTTTCATGTGAACCTTCAAAGAGTTTACCCACGACAGATGTTAAACTTACCGGCCTAGAAAACCTGCAAGCAGCGTTTTGGGTCCACCTCCAGAGCGGAATGGAGGCGCAAGGGAGGCAAACGGATGCATTCTGAGCGGATCCTTATCCATTCAGAATGCATTAGGGCAAAACGGATCTCACAAACGGAAACCAAAACGCCAGTGTGAAAGTAGCCTAAGACCTCTTGCACACAAGCATTTTTTTTTTCAGTCTACATTCAGTTTTTTGCGTTATGTACATGGTCCGTATACGGAACCATTCATTTCAATGGGTCCGCAAAAAACACTGAATGTACTCCGTATGCATTCAGTTTCCGTTTTTCCGTTGAAAGATAGAACATGTCCTATTATTGTCCGCATAACGGACAAGGATAGTACTGTTCTATCAGGGGCCAGCTGTTCCGTTCCACAAAAAACGGAATGCACACGGACATCATGCGTATTTTTTGCTGATCGTTTTTTGCGGACCACAAAATATAGAAAAAGCCATACAGTCGTGTGCAAGAGGCCTAATACCAAGTCCAGTATGGCCATCCCTCTAGTCGGCTCCTGAACCAGTTGGGAAAGGTAATTGTCTTTGGTTATTGCCAAGAACCTGTTTCCTTTATGAGATGTACAGCTTTCAGTTTCCCAGTCTATATCTGGGTAGTTGAAGTCCCCCATAATAACCACCTCATTATGATTTCACATCCTCAGAACTAGGCCTCAATGCTAGGGAAAGGGGAACAGTCACCTCCTAGGAAACCCCTAAACCTGGTCCTAAACCCTGAAGGTGGGAAAATACATACGCCAGAACCTAAACCCTAGGAGCCCTGAAATGCCCTAAGGTAGTGACAGGGAATGAGACAACTGGTATCATCCCAAATGAATGAACCAGCATCTCCCTGAGGCCTAGTAACAACAAGCAGAAGGGAACAACCAAATGCAAAAAGCAGTAGAACTTATCTTATAGAAAATAGATGAGCAGGAAAACAGGAAAGGTCCAAACACCAACTCTTCCAAACCCAGGCAGAGAATATCAACGGCATGGATTGAGGTGTGAGACAAAACTAAATAGGGAATGCAGTAATGACCATCAGCTACACCTGACATGAGGTGTGGTCATAGAAAGCCTGTCAGTTAACCCCACGTGCAGACAGTCTCCCAGATCTTCTAACCTCTGACACGGGAGGTACTGTGACAGTAAAGGAAAGTGTGGATCTTGGGGGTTAATGGGTCATTGGGGCTGGGGTCTGAGTAGTGAGTTTTCACCGCTTTTACAATTAAGTGTAATTAAGCATTTACATGATAAAATATGAAGCATTTAACATCCACAAAGGGAAAATTCCCCAAAACGCGTTGGCACTTGAAAATGATGACATGGCAATAAAACACAATTCACGTGACCAATTAGGAGATAATTAGTTAACATAATTGCGCATCACTACAGGCTGCCGCTCAGATATCTGATATGAGTCCTCGGCAGAACCCCAAACGTTTCACATCATTAGTACAATGCCAAAGTGGGACAAGAAGACCAGTGCTGACCTTGAGAGGTAATTGGGCGCTGACGCTTTTACTTGCCGCTCGTTTGTCATATTAAGAACCAGTCCGGATGTCATTGGGACTAATTACGTCTCGGTTATTCCTTGCAGACAGATGGATCAGGGGGAAAAAAAATTGCTAAATATGCAGATTTACACAGCAAAAATTCTTAGAAACTTCATGGGTCTACGGAGAGTGGACAAAAATCCCCCTTCAGCCTGTTTCGAAGCCCCCAGGGAGCTGTGATAATCCTGTGGACATGTGTGAATGTAACTAAGGAAGGCGGCGCAGCCTCTCATTGATTTCTGTTCGCCTTAACTTTAGTGGGACACGTTGTGTAAGGCAGACAGCGCCGGCGAATACAAGCGCTTGAAGGATATAAAAGCCAATTTATGATCCTTGTTTGGAAAGAAAATCCCCCCGGGCCGCTGCCTGCAATATGCTAAATCTTCACAAGACAGAAATCTGCTCAATCCCCTCTCTGTACAAATCGGATCATAGTCACCCCCTCACCAGCGCTCACAGCGCGGCTCATAAACTGCAAAGAAAGACTGGGACCCTAAAAGTCACTCACGGAATATCTAGTTCCTACAGGGAGGATGGGAGTTGTGTTCCTGTGGGGAGTATAGAGATGTAACCCAGAATAAAGATATATTGAAAAGGAAAAATTAAAATCTTGAGTTGACAAAAGTCTTTGGCCTCTTTACTCAGGACATAAATCTTCGACCCCCTCGCTCGGGGCCGGAGTGTAACTACCATAGCGGCAGACCATGCGACTGCTATGGGGACCAGGGCAAGAGGGGGCCCGGTCTGAGTTGGGATTATCTCCTCTTCTACTGGGGGGAAACTTTGTCATGACTCTACCCTCTAAAGGAACAACTTTTAGCAAATGAAGCAGTGGAGTAATGGCCCAAGGATCATTGAAAAAGGTTCAGGCAGAAACCTCTTTGTCCTGTGTGAGGAGCCTGGTTGGATCCTTGCTATGGGGCCCTTACTTCTCTATGTACGCCACTGGCTCGGGGCATAAGTATTCAGCCACTTTACTCAGGACATAAGTCTTCAGCTCCTTTACTTAGCTGAAGCCCCTTTGGCAGTGATTCCAGTCTTCTTGGAGATGATGCCACAAGGTTTACACCTGGATTTGGGTATTTTCGGACGTTCTTCTCTGCAGATCCTCTCCAGCTCTGTCAGGTTGGATGGGGCCGTCGGTGGACAGCCATGTTCAGGTCTCTCCAGAGATCTTCCATTGGGTTCAGGGCTCTGGCTGGGCCACCCAAGGACATTCACAGAGGTGTCCCTAAGTCACTCCTGTGTTGTCTTGGCTCTGTGCTTAGGGTCATTGCCTTGTTGGAAGGTGAACCTTCGGCCCAGTCTCAGGTCCAGAGCTCTGGATCAGGTTCTCATTAAGAATATCTAAGTATTTTCCTCCATTCAGCTTTCCTGACACCCTGAACCAGCGGTAAGGCTTAAAATTGTGGCCAAGAAGTTCAATCTTGACTTCATCAGAGCAGAGAATCTTGTTTCCCACAGTCTGAGGATCCTTAGGTGTTTTTTTTTTTATAACCTCCAGGCGGATTCCATGTGTATTTTACAGAGGAGAGGCTTCTTTCTGGCGGCTCTGCCATAAAGCCCAGATTGGTGGATGCTTTAGTGATGGTCAACCTTCTGGAAGTTGCTCTCATCTGCACACAGGATCTCTGGAGCTCAGTCAGAGAGACCATAGGGTTCTTGGTCACCTCTCTTACAGAAGCCCTTTTCCCCTCGATTACTTAGTTTAGAAGGGTGGCCAGCTCTAGGAAGAGTCCTGGTTGTTCCAAACTTCTTTCATTTAAGAATTATGGAGGCCACTGTGCTCTTAGGAACTTTCAGTGCAGAAAAAATGTTTTTGACCCCTTCTCCATATTGGTGCCTCCCCCTAATCCTGTCTCTGAGCTCTACAGGCAGTTATTTCCTCTTCATGGCTTGGGTTTTGGCTCTGATACATTGTCACTGTGAGATCTTATGCAGACAGAGGGCTGTGTCTTTCCAAATCATGTCCATAGGTGACTCCAATCAAGGTGTAGAAACATCTCAGAGATGATCCAGAGAAATGGGAGGCCCCAGAGCTAATTGTCAAGTGTCATAGCAAAGGATGTGAATACTTCCATCCATGCAAAATCCTAGACCATGGGATGTCACCGTACATCGTTCACATGGCCTTGTTGCAACTCAGCCCCTTTCAAGTCAATGGGGCTGACAGGCAATACCAAGCACAGCCGCTATACGATGTACGGCGCTGTCCTTGGAAAGCTGTCGGGAGCCTGCAGCGCTCACCAGAGCTCCAGCGACCGCAGTGGTTCCTTGAAACAGCTGATCGGACCCCCGCCGATATGAGAATGATAACCTAACCTGAGGATAAGTCATCATTATCTTTGCTCGGATAACTCCTTTAAAGGGGTCGGACACCCTGCACCCTCACCGATCACCTGTTTGCAGCTGCCATCAGCGCCAGAGATAAAACAGTAGATCGGGATGGATGCAGAAGGCTCTGTCCACTGTGCTGTGGACATGCTTGAATGGATAGGTCGTCATTATCTAAGGAGTGGAAACCTCCTTTAAGAGAGGCCAGGGAGACAGTGAGCTCCCCCTAGTGGTGGCTGCAGGCTTACAGGATTTTAGCATGTAACTCTATTCTCTTCTGAAGGGGATTTGGAGCTCTGTGTGCGAAAAACGGATTTCCGACCCCTAGAAAGATATATTAAGAAATGATTCAGCACAGAATTTTGGATCTATGTAGATTAAAAAATAATTATAAAAAACTGCTCAATACAGGATCAAAAATTCTGCAACATTCTGATGCTCATTGTGTCTTAATCCATCATCTTTTCAAGATGTCTGCTTGCTGTGTTTCGGAAGTTGTTCTTTACAATGCACATCTGAAAATCGAGTGGTCTTGTCCGGGTCTGACTGAGTCCTGATCACCTGCTATTGCCTCCACAGGGTCCAGTCTAGACAATCCTCTAATGAGACAGAACTCTCGCATTTGATAATAATTCGCTACAATGCGTGAGTGCAAACAAAATGTATCAGCCTGGAGTCCGAGACTGGATCCAATTGTAACCAAACTGACACGGACCCGCGATCACCTGCAACAGAAATAAAACAGTGGATCAGGATGGATAGAATAGGATCTAAAGTATTATAAACGTGAATGTTCCCATTCACTGACAGCAAGCAGAGATCTTAAAAATAGGCCAGAAGTAAAATACAAAGTATAGTAGAAATGTGAAACATGCAAGTTACACAACGACTAAGCTTTGTTTACTTAAAACCAGAGCTTTCAAAACCAAAGACACCCAAAAGAACTGTGAATGCAGCTCTGGATGTGACTGGAGTATAAGACGTGTTATTCAGGTTATTATTTGGCTTTTTTTTTTTTTAAGCCAGGAAGCACCTTTAAGATGAAGCTGTCTGAATTGACCAGATGAGAGGAGAATCCCAGACGGTAGCGAGAAGATTTTCGGTCCTGGGAGACATGCGCTCCGGGCGCTTTTACAAGAGGTCACGAAGACACAATCATTATTGTCTAACGCAGAACCCTGCCCGCGTCGTGCCCTGTCAGCGAACGGCAGACAGTGTGTAAGCTGTGCCACCGCCTCGGGACACTGTCAGCAGGAAACCTCCATGAATAATTGGACAGATCTGGAATGACACCTCTGTGATACAAGCCGTATGACTGACAGCATCTTCCTGGACCTTGTCTATCTGGGGTATCATTGCCCGGCTGGAGCATCCATTCTCCAAGATATAACGTCCCTGGACTCGGAACATATTCCAGTGCAGCAATGGTAATTTAATGTCTACAAGAAGCTGCAGTGAAGATACTTCCAGGAGATCGAACTTCCTAGAATGGCTGGAGCAATGCTGCCCCCTAGTGGAAAGGACCACTAACTGCAATGGATAGGGTAAATGGCTGGATTTTCACAATAATAGCGCCTGATTCTACAGAAGGAATGAGGAAATTGCTTAAATAGGAGTTCCCTAACTCAATGGCCTCATTCACATTGTGCCTGGAGAAGCCTGAGAGATCTGGTAATAACTGGCAGGACTGATCGGCCCTCAGAAGAACATTGTTGCTGTTTGTGGCATTAAAAAGATACTTATTTCAATAAGCGCATGAGGGAATTGCTATTTAAGCATTTTTCTAAGGAAAAGACTCCATTTACAGACTTGACACTGACACAGGGGCGTACATAGAAATCATGGGGCCCCGTAGCAAAACTCAGTATTGGGCCCCTCCCTCCCAGCACAAATATAAAGAACAATATAAAGTACAATTTTAGGCCCCCTGCACACGAACGCGTGCTTCCCGTTGCCGTATTGCGGACCGCATTTGCGGATCCGCAATACACGGGCGCCGTTCCGTGGGCATTCCGCATCACGGATGCGGACCCATTAACTTAAATGGGTCTGCAAATCCGGAGATGTGGAATGGTGCGGAACGGAACCCTACGGAAGCACTACATCTTCCGCAAAGAGATAGAACATGTCCTACCTTTTTGCGGAACGGCCGTATCGCGGACCCATTAAAGTTAATGGGTCCGCGATCTGCTGCGGCTGCCCCAGGGACTGTGTACTGTTTTGCGGGCCGCAGCACGGCCACGGGGTGCACACGTTCGTGTGCAGGGGGCCTTAGGGTTCATTCAAACATCCCTCATTTCGGACCCATTCATTTCATCGTGCGTCCCGGCTCCGGAAATGCGGACCCGCACTTCCGGCTCAGCATTTTCGTTCCCCCAAAAAAAATAGAACATGTCCTATTCTTGTCCGCAATCGCGGACAAGAATAGACATATTGTATTAGTGCCGGCGATGTGCGGTCTGCAAAATGCGGAATGCACATTGCCGCTGTCCGCGGATCCGCAAAACACGTAATTGACGTGTGAATAGAGCCTAATATATATATTACTGATTATGCTTATATTGAGGACAGCTTGTGCCCCCCCCCCCCCACCATGAACTCTGCTTGCTGCTGATGCTTACTGTGCCCCAGGCAGAGCTCATGGGGAGGGGGGTCTTTTTCTTCTCCATTCACAACCAAAGTGCTGATCCCAGTATGATCCCTTCGTGCCCTAACACGGTAAGATGCCACCCACACACAGTGATGTCTGCCATACTCTCCTAGATACCCACATTCGCACACCAAGCACCATGGTAGTGGTACTCCGGTCTGTCCGTGGTGTCTGTAGCTAGCTGCAGCAGGTGGGATGAAGTTACTGCATGAGGCGACCTTGTACCAAACCACCAGCGGCAGGAAAATGGTGGAGCAGGAGAACAAGGCCTGAGAACGCAGATACAGCTGAAAACCGGACATGCCGCAGCCGACTCGGGACTGGTTGAAATTTGGTACTGTCCCAATGGATCTATAAAGGTGGGATCCAGAACACAGAGACGGCACAGAGATTTCCATGATACTATTTCTGTGTGGGTTCCGCTACTGGTTTTGGGTTAAAAACACAGATGCAACATACTGTTCCAATCCTGACCGGGGCCCCCAGCACCATCATGAGGAGCCCATTCTGATGGATACTATTAAAGGGGTTGTCCAGCCGTCTATATTGATTACCCATCGTCAGGATAGGCGGGGGTCCGCCACCCGCCAGCTGTTTGAAGAGGACGCGCCACCCCATGCGAGCGCTGCTTCATCTTCATTACACTGCCCATCATCTCATACACTATGCCACCGCGGCACAGAAGACAACGGACAGTGTAACGACCAGGAGGGAGCACTCACATGGCAGCACTTCCGATCGGCGAGGGTGTCGGACCTGATATTGATGACCAATCTGAACGACAGGTCATCAATATAAACTGCAGGACAACCCCTTTAAGGACGAGTGGCTCCAGCTGGGAGTTGTACTTCTGCTAACTCTTAGTAATGAATACTTCTCGTGTTGACATCGGATTGTTTACGCGGTGAGCAGCAAAACACGCAGAAAGAAACCGATGAAAGCTGCGCCATTGTAATTGAGCCGCGTGCCAGAACGAATCACGTAAACTGTCTGCACCGTCCGCCTCTGATTGATGCCGCGTCGCTGCAAATCTGCATAATGAGTTTAAAGCTCCGACAAAGCGAAGGGTGAAAAGTTTGAAATGATTTTCAGCGCGTCTCGGAGACTCCGGACTAAATGAAACAATGTGATTCTTGTAAAGTCCGCCTGCCATTTGCATAATAGCCGCGTCCTCCTCAGCTCCCGGGGGAGACACTGCAGACTATTGAAGACCGCCACAAAGCCGTTATTATGTAAACCGCGCTGCATGGATGCTCAGCTCCACTCTGCTACGTGTCAATAGGCTTAATATGTGGGGATTACAGCGCAGACCCGGGGTGTACGGCTCCAGGAAAGTGAAGTATAAGATACAACAGGGAACAACGAGCAACAAATAATCCGAGCAAAGGGCGGCGCTCCGAAATAACACTTCTGATAGCGAACAGAAGCTGAAAACCCACCACAGGAGGGACAATGAAACACCCCCCCCCCCCCCCTTCTGCTGTGAATGGTTTAATCCACATGAGAGACAAGAATAGATACCACTGACAAAAAAGTTCCAAAAATATCCATAATAAGCAGTATTATAGTAGTTATATTCCTGTACATAGGAGCAGTATTATAGTAGTTATATTCTTGTACATAGGGAGCAGTATTATAGTAGTTCTATTCTTGTACATAGGAGGCAGTATTATAGTAGTTATATGCTTGTACATAGGAGCAGTATTATAGTAGTTATATTCTTGTACATAGGGAGCAGTATTATAGTAGTTCTATTCTTGTACATAGGAGGCAGTATTATAGTAGTTATATTCTTGTACATAGGAGCAGTATTATAGTAGTTATATTCTTGTACATAGGAGCAGTATTATAGTAGTTATATTCTTATACATAGAAGCAGTATTATAGTAGTTATATTCTTGTACATAGGAGGCAGTATTATAGTAGTTATATTCTTGTACATAGGAGCAGTATTATAGTAGTTATATTCTTGTACATAGGAGCAGTATTATAGTAGTTATATTCTTGCACATAGGAGGCAGTATTATAGTAGTTATATTCTTGTACATAGGAGCAGTATTATAGTAGTTATATTCTTATACATAGGAGGCAGTATTATAGTAGTTATATTCTTGTACATAGGTGCAGTATTATAGTAGTTATAATCTTGTACATAGGAGCAGTATTATAGTAGTTATATTCTTGTACATAGGAGCAGTATCATAGTAGTTATATTCTTGTACATAGGAGCAGTATTATAGTAGTTATATTCTTGCACATAGGAGGCAGTATTATAGTAGTTATATTCTTGTACATAGGAGCAGTATTATAGTAGTTATATTCTTATACATAGGAGGCAGTATTATAGTAGTTATATTCTTGTACATAGGTGCAGTATTATAGTAGTTATAATCTTGTACATAGGAGCAGTATTATAGTAGTTATATTCTTGTACATAGGAGCAGTATCATAGTAGTTATATTCTTGTACATAGGAGCAGTATTATAGTAGTTATATTCTTGTACATAGGAGCAGTATTATAGTAGTTATATTCTAGTACATAGGAGCAGTATTATAGTAGTTATATTCTAGTACATAGGAGCAGTATTATAGTAGTTATATTCTTGTATATAGGAGCAGTATTATAGTAGTTATATTCTTGTACATAGGAGCAGTATTATAGTAGTTATATTCTAGTACATAGGAGCAGTATTATAGTAGTTATATTCTTGTACATAGGAGCAGTATTATAGTATTTATATTCTTGTACATAGGTACAGTATTATAGCAGTTATATTCTTGTACATAGGAGCGGTATTATAGTAGTTATATTCTTGTACATAGGAGGCAGTATTATAGCAGTTATATTCTTGTACATAGGAGGCAGTATTATAGTAGTTATATTCTTGTACATAGGAGCAGTATTATAGTAGTTATATTCTTGTACATAGGAGCAGTATATGAGTAGTTATATTCTTGTACATAGGGGGCAGTATTATAGTAGTTATATTCTTGTACATAGGAGGCAGTATTATAGTAGTTATATTCTTGTACATAGGAGCAGTATTATAGTAGTTATATTCTTGTACATAGGAGCAGTATAATAGTAGTTATATTCTTGTACATAGGGGGCAGTATTATAGTAGTTATATTCTTGTACATAGGAGGCAGTATTATAGTAGTTATATTCTTGTACATAGGAGGCAGTATTATAGTAGTTATATTCTTGTACATAGGAGCAGTATTATAGTAGTTATATACTTGTACATAGGAGCAGTATTATAGTAGTTATATTCTTGTACATAGGAGCAGTATTATAGTAGTTATATTCTTGTACATAGGAGCAGTACTATAATAGTTATATTCTTCTACATAGGAGCGGTATTATAGTATTTATATTCATGTACACAGAAGCAGTATTATAGTAGTTATATCCTTGTAGATAGGAGCAGTATTATAGTACTTATATTCTTATACATAGGAGGCAGTTTTATAGTAGGAGCAGTATTATAGTAGTTATATTCTTGTACATAGGAGGCAGTATTATAGCAGTTATATTCTTGTATATAGGAGCAGTATTATAGTAGTTATATTTCTGTACATAAGAGCAGTATTATAGTAGTTATATTCTTGTACATAGGAGCAGTATTATAGTAGTTATATTCTTGTACACAGGAGGCAGTATTATAGTAGTTATATTCTTGTACACAGGAGGCAGTATTATAGTAGTTATATTCTTGTACACAGGAGGCAGTATTATAGTAGTTATATTCTTGTACATAGTGGGCAGTATCATAATAGTTATTTTTTTGTACATAGGAGCACTTTTATTGTAGTAGGAGGAATATTCTAGTAGTTAGCATTCTATGAGCATACTGCCTAGAGGGCTATTATTAAAGCCTGCAATCACCACTAGGGGCATTCAAGAGCTCACTTCATACCATGTTAATATGGAAGCCGCCTGCAGTAACCACTACAGTGAACTCAAGAGATTGCTGCATACTGTGTTATTATTGAGGCAGTATACAGTGTTGTGATTTGTCCTGCAATTACCAGTAGGGGAGTCAAAAGCTCACTATATACTGCTCAGGCATTAAAGGGGTTGTCCGAGTTATTTTTTTGTTCTTTGTATGTTTCTCACTAGGCAAATGTAAGGACTTTACAATTCACTTACTTTATCTCCAGTTGCTCCTTTCTCAGATTTCACTGAGGGTCACATGACCTGTGATGTCAGCTTCTCTCCCTGCTCTGATGATGTTTGGTGCACAAGCCTGAGAGCAGAGAGGTCACTGTTCTGGCCACGCCCCCTGCACTGTCGGCTTCTGCTTATTGCTCTCTCCCTGGATTCTTGAGGAAAAACATTAACCCCTTCAGCTGCACAGACTCAGGGCTGAAGGCTTTACTGAGTAGCTGCAGGCAGTGAGGAGACAAATGCTGGGCACAGGAGCCGACAGAGGAGTTCTGCAGAGCATTGCACAAGAACAGGTAGGGAGAAGATCCTGTGTGTATCAGCAGTGTCATTGTACAGCTGGGACTTGTAGTCCTACACATACAACATGCTGCAGAGTCTCCCAGCAGGCAGACATGTCACTCAGGGCAGCTCTTGTATTCACTCCCTTTGCAGAGCAGGGGAAGGGGCAGAGATTGTTGTTATTGCAGGTAAACAAACGGACAGAAGAGAACCAGGTAAAGGAGGAAATATATTTTTTTTTATGCCTAAAACTTGCTTAGCTTAGTTATATATTGCTGCCTATCAGTAACATAGTAACATAGTAACATAGTACATAAGGCCGAAAAAAGACATTTGTCCATCCAGTTCGGCCTGTCATCCTGCAAGTTGATCCAGAGGAAGGCAAAAAAAAAACCTGTGAGGTAGAAGCCAATTTTCTCCACTTTAGGGGAACATAAACTTCCTTCCCGACTCCAATCAGGCAATCAGAATAACTCCCTGGATCAGCGACTCCTCTCTAGTAGCTATAGCCTGTAATATTATTAAGCTCCAGAAATACATCCAGGCCCCTCCTGAATTCCTTTATTGTACTCACCATCACCACCTCCTCAGGCAGAGAGTTCCATAGTCTCACTGCTCTTACCGTAAAGAATCCTCTTCTATGTTTGTGTACAAACCTTCTTTCCTCCAGACGCAGAGGATGTCCCCTCGTCACAGTCCTGGGGATAAATAGATGATGGGAGTGATCTCTGTACTGACCCCTGATATATTTATACATATTAATTAGATCTCCTCTCAGTCGTCTTTTTTCTAAAGTGAATAACCCTAATTTTGATAATCTTTCAGGGTCCTGTAGTTGCCCCATTCCAGTTATTACTTTAGTTGCCCTCCTCTGGACCTTCTCCAGCTCTGCTATGTCTGCCTTGTTCACAGGAGCCCAGAACTGTACACAGTACTCCATGTGTGGTCTGACTAGTGATTTGTAAAGTGGTAGGACTATGTTCTCATCACGGGCATCTATGCCCCTTTTGATGCAACCCATTATCTTATTGGCCTTGGCAGCAGCTGCCTGACACTGTTTTTTGCAGCTTAGTTTGCTGTTTATTAAAATTCCTAGATCTTTTTCCATGTCAGTGTTACCGAGTGTTTTACCATTTAATAAGTACGAGTGACTTGCATTATTCCTTCCCATGTGCATAACTTTACATTTGTCAGTGTTAAACCTCATCTGCCACTTATCTGCCCAAGCCTCCAATCTATCCAGATCCCTCTGTAGCAGTATACTGTCCTCTGTAGTATATATATACACAGTATACTGTCCTCTGTAGTATATATATACACACAGTATACTGTCCTCTGTAGTATATATACAGTATACTGTCCTCTTCAGTGTTAATTACTTTACACAGTTTAGTGTCATCTGCGAAAATTGATACTTTACTGTGCAAGCCTTCTACAAGATCATGAATAAATATATTGAAGAGAATAGGGCCCAATACTGACCCCTGAGGTACCCCACTAGTGACAGTGACCCAATCTGAGTATTTACCATTAATAACCACCCTCTGTTTTCTATCCCTCAGCCAGTTACTTACCCACTTACAGACGTTTTCTCCCAGTCCGAGCATTCTCATTTTATATACTAACCTTTCATGTGGTACAGTGTCAGATGCTGTGGAGAAGTCCAGATATACGACATCCGTTGATTCGCCGCTGTCAAGTCTAGAACGTACCTCCTCATAGAAACTGATTAAATTTGTTTGACATGACCGATCCCTCACGAAGCCATGCTGATATGGCGTTATTTGCTTATTTCCGTTAAGATGCTCTAACATAGCTAATTTTTTTTTTTCATAACTCGGACAAGCCCTTTAATCTCAATTATAAAACCATATTAGCTAACCTGCTGAGCACCCCCTAGTGGTCACTACAGGATTTTATAATGTAACTATCTCTAACATTTGGAAATCTGTGTCTCATTGATATAAACATTTATTCAGCTATTAAACTGGTTGTCTCTTCTCAGATACTGATGGCATGTCACTAGGATGTCACCTCTGGGACCTGCTCCTATCACCAGAATGGCCCTCCAAAGATAAGAAGAGCACAGCGCACATACATTGCCATTCCCATTCATCCCTATAGGAGTTTTGATTACAGCCAAGCGAGAATGCTATCCCTTCAGTTCGGGGGGGGGGGGGCGTTCTGGAGATGGGAGAAGGTTCCAGAGGTGACATCCTAGCAACATGCCACCAAAGTCTCTAGTGATCACAGAAATTAATATAGTATTTTCCATTCATTTTAATGCATGTTATCACAAATGCCATATTCGTGCCCCCCTTTCCAGTAAAGACCACTGCAACCCCCCCCCCCCCCCCCCCATTGTCCTTCACAGCAAATCTAAGGCCTGCCCCTTTAAATGAAGCACACAGCTAATGAATAAAAATAAAGAAGAAAACAATGAATGTAACACAAAGCGCTGATGTCATGGAAACCCCTTTTAGGGGGTCACATGATTTGGCCCTCGAAACGAACAAGACGTTCAGTTCCCAACACAAAGGTAGAATGAGTCGCAGCGGTTCAGGAATCCTGCATCTCCTGAGCGGTAACTGGACGGGCGCAGAGGACTCAGGGGCACAGGATGAGCTCAATCACAAACTTTTAGGTAAAAAAAAAAAAGTTTTCCTAAGTTTTAAAAACTTCTTAATACTTTCCCCATCTTTGGTACCTTAGAATGCTATGGCGGGGGTAAGGCTAGCGGCTAAGGGGTTAAATAAGTATGCACTCGATGGCCACACTGCAATGCCGGTTGTGTCGGGGTCCCCTTGCAGAGGTTGGCGGTGGTTTGGCAGTGGGTCAGCCAGTCGAGACATCCCTTTACATTATACTAGTACTGCAACTGTCTGATATACTTCCTGTTCTAACTCCTCACCATTTTTAAGATCTGTGCTTGCTGTCAGTAAATGGGAAATTGTTTAAACTGAGAAGCAGAAAATCTGCACAGACCTAGTCCACAGAGCATGTTTGTTACAATGTACCAGTGAAGGTAAATGCCATCGGCTCACAGTTCAGGACGAATCAATGGAGATTTGTGTTGCTGAAATGCTCAGAAGATTGTCTGAACTTATACATTATAACAAACCTTCAGCTGTAAACAATACATTAAACTCAGTGTACAGTGCTAGTATATTGATGGCCTATCTGCGGAAAAGGCCATCGTACGACCCCTGGCACAGCTGTGTGATGAGGCCGCGGCGGCTGTGCGAATGCTGTGTCCTCTTCACTGTATAACTATTACATAGGACTGCAGGTGACATGTACTTAATTATCTGTACTCACAGAGTTATCACTGTGATATCTGTGGTGTTACATAGGACTGCAGGTGACATCTACTACATTATCTGTACTCACAGAGTTATCACTGTGTTATCTGTGGGGTTACATAGGACTGCAGGTGAAATCTACTACATTATCTGTACTCACAGAGTTATCACTGTGTTATCTGTGGGTTTACATAGGACTGCAGGTGACATCTACTACATTATCTGTACTCACAGATTTATCACTGTGTTATCTGTGGTGTTACATAGGACTGCAGGTGACATCTACTACATTATCTGTACTCACAGAGTTATCACTGTGCTATCTGTGGGGTTACATAGGACTGCAGGTGAAATCTACTACATTATCTGTACTCACAGAGTTATCACTGTGTTATCTGTGGGTTTACATAGGACTGCAGGTGACATCTACTACATTATCTGTACTCACAGATTTATCACTGTGTTATCTGTGGTGTTACATAGGACTGCAGGTAACATCTACATTATCTGTACTCAGAGAGTGATCACTGTGTTATCTATGGTCTTACTTGGGACTGCAGGTAACATCTACTAGCTCAGGTATATCAATATAGCAGTATTGGTTGTATATAAAATTTATGTTCATAAGATTTTAATTAACCGTTTCCGGTCTCAAGTCTCTCTCTTTACCATGACGCCCCCTTAACTATTCGGAATGCTATTGCTCCCAGCATTACTATCTATATACAAGACAATGGCTATTCCCCAACAATTTACAGAGAGCATTATCTTCAGCATCACATTGTCTCTCTTCAGTGTTCAAGGTCCTCAGCTTCACAGCAGCGTCATTAGCCCTGATCCTCCTGATCGTGTCAGTCACTGTATGCAGCATCGCGTACCAAAAACGTCACAGGTAAGCGATATATGACAGATGTGAACAATATGGCAAGGGAGATAAACTATAAGAGCGCTGAGCACCCGCTATAGTGTTACAGAATGAGGATAAAAAGCAGAAGAACAATCAACATGATGCGAGCATTGTAGATGGGCTATACAGTTTCAAGCTATGGTTGCCAAAACCACTGTGAAGAAATCTACATCACCTGTATATATTGTATACTATAATACTGCCCCTATGTACAAGAATATATCTACTATAATACTGCCTCCTATGTACAAGAATATAACTACTATAATACTGCTCCTATGTACAAGAATATAATTTCTATAATACTGCTCCTATGTGCAAGAATATAACTACTATAATACTGCCTCCTATGTACAAGAATATAACTACTATAATACTGCTCCTATGTACAAGAATATAATTTCTATAATACTGCTCTTATGTACAAGAATATAACTACTATAATACTGCCTCCTATGTACAAGAATATAACTACTATAATACTGCCTCCTATATACAAGAATATAACTACTATAATACTGCTCCTATGTACAAGAATATAACTACTATAATACTGCCTCCTATGTACAAGAATATAACTACTATAATACTGCTCCTATGTACAAGAATATAACTACAATAATACTTCTCCTATATACAAGAATATAACTACTATAATACTGCTCCTATATACAAGAATATAACTACTATAATACTGCCTCCTATGTACAAGAATATAACTACTATAATACTGCTCCTATGTACAAGAATATTACTACTATAATACTTCTCCTATATACAAGAATATAACTACTATAATACTGCTCCTATATACAAGAATATAACTACTATAATACTGCCTCCTATGTACAAGGATATAACTACTATAATACTGCTCCTATGTACAAGAATATAACTACTATAATACTGCCTCCTATGTACAAGAATATAACTACTATAATACTGCTCCTATGTACAAGAATATAACTACTATAATACTGCCTCCTATGTACAAGAATATAACTACTATAATACTGCCTCCTATGTACAAGAATATGACTACTGTAATACTGCCTCCTATGTACAAGAATATAACTACTGTAATACTGCTCCTATGTACAAGAATATAACTACTATAATACTGCGCCTATGTACAAGAATATAACTACTATAATACTGCTCCTATGTACAAGAATATAACTACAATAATACTTCTCCTATATACAAGAATATAACTACTATAATACTGCGCCTATGTACAAGAATATAACTACTATAATACTGCTCCTATGTACAAGAATATAACTACTATAATACTGCCTCCTATGTGCAAGAATATAACTACTATAATACTGCCTCCTATGTGCAAGAATATAACTACTATAATACTGCCCCTATGTACAAGAATATAACTACTATAATACTGCCTCCTATGTACAAGAATATAACTACTATAATACTGCTCCTATGTACAAGAATATAACTACTACAATACTGCCCCTATGTACAAGAATATAACTACTACAATACTGCCCCTATGTACAAGAATATAACTACTATAATACTGCCTGCTATGTACAGGAATATAACTACTATAATACTGCCTCCTATGTACAGGAATATAACTACTATAATACTGCCTCCTATGTAGTGATGAGCGAACTTCTGTTTTAAGTTCGGCGTCTAAAGTTCGGCTTCCGGTTAGCGGAGAATCCCGATATGGTTCCCGATATGGATTCCGACTTCCGTTGTGGTCCGTGGTAGCGGAATCAATAATCGGCCATTATTGATTCCGCTACCACGGACCACAACGGAAGTCGGAATCCATATCGGGAACCATATCGGGATTCTCCGCTAACCGGAAGCCGAACTTAAAACAGAAGTTCGCTCATCACTACTCCTATGTGCAAGAATATAACTACTATAATACTGCTATGTGCAAGAATATAACTACTATAATACTGCCCCTATGTACAAGAATATAACTACTATAATACTGCTCCTATGTACAAGAATATAACTACTAAAATACTGCTCCTATGTACAAGAATATAACTGCTATAATACTTCTCCTATATACAAGAATATAACTGCTATAATACTGCTCCTATGTACAAGAATATAACTACTATAATACTTCTCCTATGTACAAGAATATAACTACTAAAATACTGCTCCTATGTACAAGAATATAACTACTATAATACTGCTCCTATATACAAGAATATAACTACTATAATACTGCCTCCTATGTACAAGAATATAACTACTATAATACTGCTCCTATGTACAAGAATATTACTACTATAATACTTCTCCTATATACAAGAATATAACTACTATAATACTGCTCCTATATACAAGAATATAACTACTATAATACTGCCTCCTATGTACAAGGATATAACTACTATAATACTGCTCCTATGTACAAGAATATAACTACTATAATACTGCTCCTATGTACAAGAATATAACTACTATAATACTGCCTCCTATGTACAAGAATATAACTACTATAATACTGCCTCCTATGTACAAGAATATAACTACTATAATACTTCTCCTATGTACAAGACTATAACTACTATAATACTGCTCCTATGTACAAGAATATAACTACTATAATACTGTCCCCTATGTACAAGATTATAACTACTATAATACTGCTCCTATGTACAAGATTATAACTACTATAATACTGCTCCTATGTACAAGAACACAAACTGGATTCCAAAAAAGTTGGGACACTATACAAATCGTGAATAAATACTGAATGCAATGATGTGGAGGTGCCAACTTCTAATATTTTATTTAGAATAGAACATAAATCACGGAACAAAAGTTTAAACTGAGAAAATGTACCATTTTAAGAGAAAAATATGTTGAATCAGAATTTCATGGTGTCAACAAATCCCCAAAAAGTTGGGACAAGGCCATTTTCACCGCTGTGTGGCATCTCCCCTTCTTCTTACAACACTCAACAGACGTCTGGGGACCGAAGAGACCAGTTTCTCAAGTTTAGAAATAGGAACGCTCTCCCATTCTTGTCTAATACAGGCCTCTAACTGCTCCATCGTCTTGGGCCTTCTTTGTTGGACCTTCCTCTTTATGATGCGCCAAATGTTCTCTATAGGTGAAAGATCTGGACTGCAGACCGGCCATTTCAGTACCCGGATCCTTCTCCTACGCAACCATGATGTTGTGATTGATGCAGAATGTGGTCTGGCATTATCTTGTTGAAAAATGCAGGGTCTTCCCTGAAAGAGATGACGTCTGGATGGGAGCAGATGTTGTTCTAGAACCTGAATATATTTTTCTGCATTGATGGTGCCTTTCCAGACATGCAAGCTGCCCATGCCACACGCACTCATGCAACCCCATACCATCAGAGATGCAGGCTTCTGAACTGAGCGTTGATAACAACTTGGGTTGTCCTTGTCCTCTTTGGTCCGGATGACATGGCGTCCCAGATTTCCAAAAAGAACTTTGAATCGTGACTCGTCTGACCACAGAACAGTCTTCCATTTTGCCACACTCCATTCTAAATGATCCCTGGTCCAGTGAAAACGCCTGAGCTTGTGGATCTTGCTTAGAAATGGCTTCTTCTTTGCACTGTAGAGTTTCAGCTGGCAGCGGCGGATGGCACGGTGGATTGTGGTCACTGACAATGGTTTCTGGAAGTATTCCTGAGCCCATTCTGGGATTTCCTTTACAGTAGCATTCCTGTTTGTGGTGCAGTGTCGTTTAAGGGCCCGGAGATCACGGGCATCCAGTATGGTTTTACGGCCTTGACCCTTACGCACAGAGATTGTTCCAGATTCTCTGACTCTTCGGATGATGTTCTGCACAGTTGATGATGATAGATGCAAAGTCTTTGCAATGTTTCGCTGGGTAACACCTTTCTGATAATGCTCCACTATCTTTCTGCGCAACATTGTGGGAATTGGTGATCCTCTACCCATCTTGGCTTCTGAGAGACACTGCCGCTCCGAGAAGCTCTTTTTATACCCAATCATGTTGCCAATTGACCTAATTAGTGTTAATTGGTCTTCCAGCTCTTCGTTATGCTCAAATTTACTTTTTCCAGCCTCTTATTGCTACTTGTCCCAACTTTTTGGGGATTTGTTGACACCGTGAAATTTTGAATCAACATATTTTTCCTTTAAAATGATGCATTTACTCGGATTAAACGCTTGATCCGTCATCTACGTTCTATTACAAATAAAATATTGACATTTGCCATCTCCACATCATTGCATTCCGTTTTTATTCACAATTTGTATAGTGTCCAAACTTTTTTGGAATCCGGTTTGTATAACTACTATAATACTGCCTTCTATGTACAGGAATATAACTACTATAATACTGCCTTCTATGTGCAAGAATATAACTACTATAATACTGCTCCTATGTACAAGAATATAACTACTATAATACTGCTCCTATGTACAAGAATATAACTACTATAATACTGCTCCTGTGTACAAGAATATAACTACTATAATACTGCTCCTGTGTACAAGAATATAACTACTATAATACTGCTTCTATGTACAAGAATATAACTACTATAATACTGCTCCTATGTACAAGAATATAACTACTATAATACTGCCCCTATGTACAATAATATAACTACTATAATACTGCCTCCTATGTACAAGAATATAACTACTATAATACTGCTCATATGTACAAGAATATAACTACTAAGATACGGCTCCTATGTACAGGAATATAACTACTATAATACTGCCTCCTATGTACAAGAATATAACTACTATAATACTGCTCCTATGTACAAGAATATAACTACTATAATACTGCATCCTATGTACAAGAATATAACTGCTATAATACTGCTCCTATGTACAAGAATATAACTACTATAATACTGCTCCTATGTACAAGAATATAACTACTATAATACTGCTCCTATGTACAAGAATATAACTACTATAATACTGCTCCTATGTACAAGAATATAACTGCTATAATACTGGTCCTATGTACAAGAATATAACTACTATAATACTGCTCCTATGTACAAGAATATAACTACTATAATACTGCCTCCTATGTACAAGAATATAACTACTATAATACTGCTCCTATGTACAAGAATATAACTGCTATAATACTGGTCCTATGTACAAGAATATAACTACTATAATACTGCATCCTATGTACAAGAATATAACTACTATAATACTACTACTATGTACAAGAATATAACTACTATAATACTGTTCCTATGTACAAGAATATAACTACTATAATACTGCTCCTATGTACAAGAATATAACTGCTATAATACTGCTCCTATGTACAAGAATATTACTACTATAATACTGCTCCTATGTACAAGAATATAACTACTATAATACTGCTCCTATGTACAAGAATATAACTACTATAATACTGCTCCTATGTACAACTGTCAGTCTGTCATTATCCTTTCCTGAATAGTCACATGATGTTTCTGCGCAGGCGGTACAGCAGAGCGCGTGAATATGAGAACAACGTTAAGTGCAATGACAACCGACAACCTATCAGCATTACTGGGGTGAAGCGGGTGCTGAGTATTCACAAGGCCTTGGTGCAGAAGCGGGACAGCTCCGGACTCCGCTCCCAGGTGTATTTCATCTATAATAACCCGGCCATGTCTGCAGAGGAGAAGAGCGAAGAGAAGGCCGAGGACAGAGAGCCGGCCATCGACCAGAAGACCATAGACAACCTCAAATCCACCGGCATCATCCTCAACCCTTGTGTCCTCTACGTCTGACAGCTGCACCTCTGCAGTGCAGCGTGTTCACAATGGGTGCAACGGCTGAGACTTTTAGTTCGACAGATAATTGAAACTGTACATAACACTAGACTGTAAGCTCTTCTGGGTTTGGGGGACATAGGAATATAATTTTTCATGTACTGTACGTATCAATCCTCAATATATGATAAGTAAAAAAAAAACAAAAAAAAAAAACAACATTCTATAAAATCGGTGAGTGGCTGCTCCTCAGATAAGAGAAGACTGGAAACAGTCAGCAGCACAGCTCAGGAAGGAGGGGAGGATCAGGCAGATTCTTCTCTATGAGACGACTGTATAAAGCCTGGTATAAAGAATCCAAAACACTGTGTGCAGACACTGAACAAGCAGGGAATTCTGTGAGATTTCAGCTGGAGTATAATACAGGATGTAACTCAGGATCAGTACAGGATAAGTAATGTATGTACACAGTGACTGCACCAGCAGAATAGTGAGTGCAGCTCTGGAGTATAATACAGGATGTAACTCAGGATCAGTACAGGATAAGTAATGCATGTACATAGTGACTGCACCAGCAGAATAGTGAGTGCAGCTCTGGAGTATAATACAGGATGTAACTCAGGATCAGTACAGGATAAGTAATGTATGTACACAGTGACTGCACCAGCAGAATAGTGAGTGCAGCTCTGGAGTATAATACAGGATGTAACTCAGGATCAGTACAGGATAAGTAATGCATGTACATAGTGACTGCACCAGCAGAATAGTGAGTGCAGCTCTGGAGTATAATACAGGATGTAACTCAGGATCAGTACAGGATAAGTAATGTATGTACACAGTGACTGCACCAGCAGAATAGTGAGTGCAGCTCTGGAGTATAATACAGGATGTAACTCAGGATCAGTACAGGATAAGTAATGTATGTACACAGTGACTGCACCAGCAGAATAGTGAGTGCAGCTCTGGAGTATAATACAGGATGTAACTCAGGGTCAGTACAGGATAAGTAATGTATGTACACAGTGACTGCACCAGCAGAATAGTGAGTGCAGCTCTGGAGTATAATACAGGATGTAACTCAGGATCAGTACAGGATAAGTAACGTATGTACACAGTGACTGCACCACCAGAATAGTGAGTGCAGCTCTGTAGTATAATACAGGATGTAACTCAGGATCAGTACAGGATAAGTAATGTGTGTACACAGTGACTGCACCGGCAGAATAGTGAGTGCAGCTCTGGAGTATAATACAGGATGAGGAAATAGCTAAAATGACATTGAAGGGGTAAGTTATCATTATGGGAGACTTTAATCTTCCTGATGTAAACTGGAAAACCAAAATAGCTAGTTCTGCCAGGAGTACAGATATTCTAAATTCCCTACTGGGATTATCTCTACAGCAAGTAGTTGAGGAGCCAACCCGGACGGAGGCCATTTTAGATTTAGTATTCACAAATAGGAATTTGGTATATGATATTACTGTAGGGGAAAGCTTGGGATCTAGTGATCACCAGTCAGTGTGGTTTACTAGAAGTACAGTGACTGAGTCACACCACACAAAAACAAAAGTTTTAGATTATAGAAAAACTGACTTGGAAATTAGCAAATGTTGTGCCCACTCACAAGAAAGGTAGTAGGGAGGAATCGGGCAACTATAGGCCAGTAAGCCTGACATCAATAGTGGGGAAATTAATGGAAACCATACTTAAGGAGAGGATTGTGGAACATCTAAAATCCCATGGATTGAAAGATGAAAAACAGCATGGGTTTACTTCAGGGAGATCATGTCAAACTGATCTTATTGATTTTTCTGATTGGGTGACTAAAATAATAGATGGCGGAGGTGCAGTAGACATCGCTTATCTAGACTTTAGTAAGGCTTTTGATACTGTCCCACATACAAGGCTTATCAATAAAGTGCAGTCTTTGGGCTTGGACTCCCATATTGTTGAATGGATTAGGCAGTGGCTGAGGGACAGACAACAGAGGGTTGTAGTCAATGGAGAACATTCAAAACAAGGTCTTGTTACCAGTGGGGTACCTCAGGGATCTGTTCTGGGACCCATATTGTTTAATATCTTTATCAGTGAAATTGCAGAAGGCCTCGGTGGTAAGGTGGGTCTTTTTGCTGATGACACAAAGATTTGTAACAGGGTTGATGTTCCTGGAGGGAAACGCCAAATGGAAAAGGACTTAGGAAAACTAGAGGAATGGTCAAAAATCTGGCAACTAAAATTGAATGTGGATAAGTGCAAGATACTGCACCTGGGACGTAAAAACCCAAGGGCAGAATATAGAATCAGTGATACAGTCCTAACCTCTGAGGAAAGGGATTTAGGGATCATTATTTCAGAAGACTTAAAGGTAGGCAGACCATGTCATAGAGCAGCAGGAGACGCTAGCAGAATGCTTGGGTGTATAGGGAGAGGCATTACCAGTAGACAGAGGGAGGCGCTCATGCCTTCATATAAGATAGGGCCAGGGGCTATCCATAGTATTCAGTATATTGGGCAGATTAGATGGGCCAAATGGTTCTTATCTGCCGACACATTCTAGGTTTCTATGTAACTCAGGATCAGTACAGGATAAGTAATGTATTTACACAGTGACTGCACCAGCAGAATAGTGAGTGCAGCTCTGGAGTATAATACAGGATATAACTCAGGATCAGTACAGGATAAGTAATGTATTTACACAGTGACTGCACCAGCAGAATAGTGAGTGCAGCTCTGGAGTATAATACAGGATATAACTCAGGATCAGTACAGGATAAGGCCTCATGCACACGACCGTTGTGTGCACCCGTGGCCGTTGTGCCGTTTTCCGTTTTTTTCTGCGGCTCCATTGACTTTCAATGGGGCCGTAGAAAACTCGGCTTGTGCACCGTTTTTACACCGCGCCCGTGACCCGTGTTTCGAGGCCGTGAAAAAAATATAACCTGTCCTATTTTTTTCACGGCCAACGGTTCACGGGCCCATTCAAGTCAATGGGTCCGTGAAAGAACACGGATGCACACAAGATTGGCATCCGTGTCCGTGATCCGTGGCCGTAGGTTGCTTTCATACAGACGGATCCGAAGATCCGTCTGCATAAAAGCTTTTTCTGATCTAAGTTTTCACTTCGTGAAAACTCATTTCCGACAGTATATTCTAACACAGAAGCGTTCCCATGGTGATGGGGACGCTTCAGGTTAGAATATACTGAAAAACTGTGTACATGACTGCCCCCTGCTGCCTGGCAGGTGCTGCCAGGCAGCAGGGGGCAGACCCCCCCCCCCCTGTTTTTAACTCATTTGTGGCCAGTGCGGCCGCCCCCCCCCCCCCCTCCCTCCCCTGTAGTTAACTTCTTGGTAGCCAGCCCCCCCTCCCTCCCCTGTAGTTAACTAATTGGTGTCCAGTGGGCCCCCCCTCCGTCCGCTATAGATAACTCATTGGTGTCCAGTGGGCCCCCCCTCCGTCCGCTATAGATAACTCATTGGTGGCCAGTGGGCCCCCCCTCCGTCCGCTATAGATAACTCGTTGGTGGCCAGTGGGCCCTCTCCCCTCCCACCCCCTCCTAATTAAAATCGCCCCCCTATCATTGGTGGCAGTGGTGAGTACCGATCGGAGTCCCAGTGTAATCGCTGGGGCTCCGATCGGTAACCATGGCAACCGGGACGCTACTGCAGTCCCGGTTGCCATGGTAGCTTAGCAATTTGTAGAAGCTTTATACTTACCTGAAGAGCAGCGATGTCTGTGACCGGCCGGGAGCTCCTCCTACTGGTAAGTGACAGGTCTGTGCTATAAGCAATGCGCCGCACAGACCTTTCACTTACCAGTAGGAGGAGCTCCCGGCCGGTCACAGACATCGCAGCTCTTCAGGTAAGTATGAAGCTTCTACAAATTGCTAAGCTACCATGGCAACCGGGACTGCAGTAGCGTCCCGGTTGCCATGGTTACCGATCGGAGCCCCAGCGATTACACTGGGACTCCGATCGGTACTCACCACTGCCACCAATGATAGGGGGGCGATTTTAATTAGGAGGGGGAGGGAGGGGAGAGGGCCCACTGGCCACCAACGAGTTATCTACAGCGGAGGGAGGGGGGGCCCACTGGACACCAATGAGTTATCTATAGCGGACGGAGGGGGGGCCCACTGGCCACCAACGAGTTAACTACAGGGGAGGGAGGGGGGGCCCACTGGACACCAACGAGTTTACTACAGGGGAGGGAGGGGGGGGGGGCGGCCGCACAGGGGAGGGAGGGGGGGGGGGGCGGCCGCACTGGCCACCAATGAGTTAACTACAGGGGAGGGAGGGGGGGCGGCCGCACTGGCCACCAATGAGTTAAAAACAGGGGGGGGGGGGGGGGTCTGCCCCCCTGCTGCCTGGCAGCACCTGCCAGGCAGCAGGGGGCAGTCATGTACACAGTTTTTCAGTATATTCTAACCTGAAGCGTCCCCATCACCATGGGAACGCCTCTGTGTTAGAATATACTGTCGGATCTGATTTTCACGATGTAGCTCATATCCGACAGTATATTCTAACATAGAGGCGTTCCCATGGTGATGGGGACGCTTCAAGTTAAAATATACCATCGGATTGGAGAAAACTCCAATCCGATGGTATAAAAGAACTCCAGACTTTACATTGAAAGTCAATGGGGACGGATCCGTTTGAAATGGCACCATATTGTGTCAACATCAAACGGATCCGTCCCCATTGACTTGCATTGTAATTCAGGACGGATCCGTTTGGCTCCGCACGGCCAGGCGGACGCCAAAACGACTTTTTTTTCATGTCCGTGGATCCTCCAAAAATCAAGGAAGACCCACGGACGAAAAAACGGTCACGGATCACGGACCCACGGACCCAGTTTTTGCGGGCCGTGAAAAAAAACTGTCGTGTGCATGAGGCCTAAGTAATGTATTTACACAGTGACTGCACCAGCAGAATAGTGAGTGCAGCTCTGGAGTGTAATACAGGATGTAACTCAGGATCAGTACAGGATAAGTAGAGTAATGTATGAACACAGTGACTGCACCAGCAGAATAGTGAGTGCAGCTCTGGAGTATAATACAGGATATAACTCAGGATCAGTACAGGATAAGTAATGTATTTACACAGTGACTGCACCAGCAGAATAGTGAGTGCTGCTCTGGAGTATAATACAGGATGTAACTCAGGATCAGTACAGGATAAGTAATGTATGTACACAGTGACTGCACCAGCAGAATAGTGAGTGCAGCTCTGGAGTATAATACAGGATGTAACTCAGGATTAGTACAGGATAAGTAATGTATTTACACAGTGACTGCACCAGCAGAATAGTGAGTGCAGCTCTGGAGTATAATACAGGATGTAACTCAGGATCAGTACAGGATAAGTAGAGTAATGTATGAACACAGTGACTGCAGTTTTAATTTGCAGATTTGATAATATACGTAAACATTAAAATCCTGGGCCCAGATTTCCTAGTCCTATACATGGTGCCGGCGGTGTAGACCTGCAGCAGATTTATCACAGGGCTGAGGCTGGATGATGAATCTGCTGCAGGGACAGACATTTTTCTTTGACTTTATAACAACTATTGGTTGATTTAGTTTGAGACCGAAGCCAGAACTGTGGAGCAAATGTGGCAGATATTAGGTCTCCGTCCTCTCCGATGAAGCCTCGGCCCCTCTCTGCGAAGCCCTGACCCCTTGTCGGTCATGATGGGGGAGAAGAGTGTAGAATCCCTGGATGCACCAAACTGCACCACTTTTTAGACAGTTTTATGGTGCCGACACATTAGGAAATCAGGGCCACTTCGTCCAGTGGCCATGAAGAGATTGATAAAAGCACACCATTAATTTTCCTTTAATTATCCTTGCCATAGTAATACACTGAGTAACCGCCGGCTCACTGCAGAGCACACTTGAGTGCTCCGTCCTCTCCCCTGAGCTCAGAAAGCCAAGGAAACATTTAGTATGAAACTGTAATAAAGATTTGTCCGTTACCTGGCTCAGATCAAATCCCCAAACTGTCAATGAAAGGGTTAAAAAGGGACAGTGCAAAAAATTATTAATTAGATTTGCATATAGGCTGTGTTTCTTTTATCAGCCACTGGAGGGCGTCATGACGTCCTTGCTTCTCTAACTCGGCTCCAATGACGTCTCTGCACTTTTTGTGGTAGTCGTTCACCCAGTTGACCTGGAGAGATGAAATAAGCACAAGTATGAAGCCCCTTAACAGCATAGACGGGTAATTGCGAGAGCTGCCCCCATCCTGACCCCCTCTATTAGCCCCAATAGAAACAACAATTGCAGTATATAAACAGACAATCAAAAGGATCTCCGGGTCAAGCCCTTTAGTGGGACTAAAACTGCAGAAAACAAGTCCTCCATTCAAACAAGAGAGCAGAGGACTCGGGTTCCCAGTGGTCGGACCTCCACCAATCAAACAAATATAGAAAAACCCCTTTCACTGCTTAAAGGGCTCCAGCATCCCTCACCTCCTTCTGAGTCAGCAGGTCGACGTTGATCATCTTGGTCTGGATCGGCACCAGTGTTATCGGCTCGAAGGTCAGGCTTCCCCGATCCCGGAAGTTGTACTGGAAGGAAATAAAGTGTGACGATGTTACACCGTGCTCCTCAAGGACAGGACAACAGTTAACTAAAAAAATTGGAAAAATTTTCAATTTCCAAAATTTGAATTTCTCTACTTTTAAGACAGATAGTAATACCTCATAAAATGGTTATCAATCAACATTCTCCATGTCTGCTTTATGTTGGCATAATTTTGTAAATGTCATATTTTTTTTTAGGACGTTAGAAGGCTTAGACGTTTAGATGCTATTTTTCAAATTTTCAACAAAATTTCCAAAACCATTTTTTTTAAGCACCAGTTCAGTTATAAAGTGATTTTGATGTTACAAACTTTGTTAACCCTTGAGGTGTTCCACAAGAATTAAAGGAAAATGAAGGTGAAATTTCAAAATTTCCCTTTTTTGGTAAATTTTTTATGTTAATCAAATTTTTTCTTGCAACATAGTAAGGGTTAACAGCAAAATAAACCTCAATATATATTAGTCTGATTCGTCAGTTTACAGAAATACCCCATATGTGGCGGTAAACTGCTCTATGGGCATGTGGCAGTGGTCAGAAGGAAAGGAGCGCCATATGGATTTTGGAGGCAGATTTTGCTAGAATGGTTTTTAGGCACCATTTTGTATTTTAAGAGACCCTGACGTTCCCTTCAGTGGAAACCCTCAAAAAGTGACCCCATTTTGGAAACTATACCCCTTTAAAGAATATATTAGGGGGGGGGGTACTGAGCACTTTGACCCCCTAAACGTTTTACGGAATTTGGAAACACTTCGCTGTTTCATTTCTTCCAATAAAATTTTGCTTTAGCCCCAAATTACAGGAGAAAAAGCACCCCATAATTTGTTACCCATTTTCTCGTGAATGGCATTGGGGGACACAGCACCATGGGTATATGCCCAGCTGAACTAGGAGGCTGACAACAGAAAAGAAAAGTGTTGGCTCCACCCAGATGGGCTATACCCTCTGCTCAGACACTAAACCAACCAGTTTTAGTCTAGTGTCTGTAGGAGGCAGATATGACCTGCTCTGTTTTTTTGCAGGTCTTGCTGCTTTTTGTTTTCCATTTTATTATTTTTCCTTCTCCTGCAGGTCTCAACCTGCTGCAGGATGGGGCTCTATTGTGGATATCCACTTTAGTTGCACCCCCTGTGGGCGCGTACTCTCAGTACCTTGCCGGTCACCCAGTCCCCCATTACTGCATCCGCAGTGGCATGCCGGTAATCCCACATATGTGCGAGTTTGCCGAAGGGGTGACCTTTGCGGCGCCTGAATACGTCGGACGGTGAGTATTCTCCCTGTGTCCCTGTCCCATGGGTCTAGGATTAGTAACCCCCTTTCCCAGGGGGAGTGAGCACCTCATATCTGGGGGTCTGAGAGGTCCCCCTTTCCCCGTGTTTTCCCCCTGCTTTTAGCAGGCCTGTAGCTCCCCAGGTTAAAGTGTTAGCCTGCAATCCAGAAGTTCCTGGATTCTGACCCAAGTACTGTCAACTTAACCTTGGAGAAAGGCGGTCAATTTTTACCTTGTGGGGGCCCACCTCTTTACGGAGTCCCCCACACTGGCACCTTTTGGTTAGCTTGGCCTCCAACCACCTATGCTTCTCCCTGGCCTTACTTTACTTTAGTCCCCGGCTCCTGCCTGGGACTGGGCCGCATCTTCCCTGCCCTGTCCTCGGGCCCCTGGTGCTCTGTTTCCCCCGGTTTTCCCTCCCTGAACGTCGCTTCTCCTCAGGAGTCCCCCTCACCTGTTCTTTTCCTTCCAGAGGGCCCCCGGTCTCCCGCTGTTCCGTCCCGCCGACTGCGCTTCTTTCCCGGCTGCTCCATTAAATCGAGGCCCCGGCTTTTATCTAGCCTAGGCCGAACCCTTCTAGTCCCCTCCCCTGGCTTCCCGGGCTTTATTCTTGGCCCCTCCCCGCTTCTCTCGGCTCCTGGGAGGGGTCTCCTTCCCCTCCTATCCCAGTTTAGCGCAGGCTTTTGCCTGGGGGCAGAGTTGCCTTCTTCTGGCTATTTCTTCATCTGGGACCTCCATCTTGCCAGCACTCCTGAGGGACGCTCTCCAATCTCCTGCAACCTTCCTGGCACTCTCCTGTGACTGCTGCAGCATCTCTTCGGGGACACAGCACCTGGGGTCCAGTAGGACAGCCTCTGGCTGGCTGATTTTCTTTTCTTCAGGCTCTCACTCAGCCCTCATTTCCTCTTCCAGAAAAGACTCCCAGCCCCCCCGCGGGGTCGTCACGTATTATACGTGCGCCCGCTGTAATAAAAAGTTGCCTTGCAGTCAGCCTGAGACTGTTTGTGCGCAGTGCCTTGCCCTCAGACCGTCTCAGGACGCCCTGACCACCGCTTCTGTGTCGGTTCCTCCTGAATGGGCTTCTTCCCTGTCCCAAGCCATAGGAAACCTGGCCTGGCTCTCCCAATCCATGGTTGAGTCGCTGGACCGCATGCCTTCCAAAATTGTAGCCGCCTCTGCCCCTCCCAGGGACTCCTCCACGGACGGGGCACACGCTCATGTTCTGACACCAGGTCCCGCAAAAGACCTCGGGTTGTCACGACCATGGCCCGCTCCTCCTCGGCATCCTCTGGTCATTCCCAGGACAGGTCTGTGGCGGTCGACGAATCCTCCCTGACGCACTTTCCGCCACCTCGGGGGACTCCTCTAACTCTGATTCTGGATCAGAGCAGAGCTCTACCCTGTCTGCGGCCATGCAGGATCTCATTAGCGCAGTTAGGGACGCTCTCCATGTGCAGAAAGACCCCTCCTCCTCGGCTCGGGAATCCGTATCATTCCGCCATTCCAGGCGCCCCGCTTTGGTTTTCCCTAACCATGCGGATCTGGACGCACTCCTGGCCAAGGAGTGGCGTCACCAGGATAGGAGTCTTCAGCCCGCCAAGGGTTCGGACGTCCTCCTTTTCCGAGGAGTCCCTTACTAGGTGGCCTGTCCCTCCTCAGGTAGATCCACAAGTGGCCCGACTTGCTAAGGCCACCACCCTTTCTTTGGCCGACACTGCGTCCTTGTCTGATCCATTGGACAAGAAGATAGACACCTTGTCCAAGTCTGTTTTCGTTGCAACAGGTTCCACTATCTGCCCTGCCTTGGCCGCGTCTAGGGTGGCCAAGGCCTGTATGGTCTGGACCAAACAGCTTGTTCGGTCCTTACCGACAGATTCTGCTCAGGGAGAGCTCCATCTCCTTGCCTCTCATCTTCTCCAGCCCTCCAGGTACCTTTGTTATGCTTCCCTGGAATCGGCCCGCCGCTCTGGTAGGGCGGCTGTTAACTCGGTGGCCATCTGCCGCACGGTTTGGCTTTGGGCTTGGGCTGCGGATGCCGCCTCCAAAAAGGCGCTCATTTCTCTCCCATTCCTGGGTGGTAGGCTTTTCAGGAAATGTTTGGAAGAGCTCATTTCTGAGGCCAGGGGTGGAAAAAGTTCCCTCCTGCCTAGGACTGGTGCAAGGATTTTTGCCACCCTATGCAAAAGCTAATTTTGCCGCCCCCCCTTGACTCCGCCTATTGAACATGCCCTTTGACCAACCCATTTTTTGTCACCCACCTATTTATACAGACTGTACCCTTAATTGTGGTAAGGCCACGTTTTCTCTTTCCAGCTACATACCATGTCACATCCACAGATCCCCACAAGTGTCACATCCACAGATCCCCACAAGTGTCACATTCACAGATCCCCTCCCGCGCCGCCTCCTAGCTAATTTATTCACTTCACTTGCCGCTGAGGTAAATGCAGAGAAGCGCCGTAATCTCGCACAGGCGCACTGGATACAGTAGTCTGCACCTGTGCCGACTACTGGCAGAGGCATCGTCGAGCGAGGTGTGCCGGAAGATGACACATGCGCACTTCACTCGACGATGCCTCTGCCAGTAGTCCGCACGGCCCGGGCGCAGACTACTGTATCTAGTGCGCCTGTGCGAGCGGTAAGTGAAGTGAATAAATTAGCTAGGAGGCGGCGCTGCCGGCCGGATAAAAAGGTCCTAATGCTAAGCCTGGCCAGAGCGGCGCCGGCGCCCCCAGCAAGAGTGCGCTCTACGCAGTGGCGTACTATGCTTATGGGTGACGCCGACCCTGCTCCTGCCCCAGAACCGTTCCCGCTGCCGCCGTCCTATGCCTTCATCGCGGTCTCAGCGTTTTCACTCCTTTCAGGACTCCTCCTCCCGTCAAGACAAAAAGACTGCTCGTCCTTCCTTCAAGGCCAAGCCCTCCTGGCATGCCCGCCCTAAGCCTTCCAAACCCCAGTCTGCAAAGCAGTTATCTGCATGATGAGTTTCCCGTGCTCAAGTTGCCCCCTCGGGTTGGGGGGGGGGGTCGTTTGCTCTCTTTTCAGGATCAATGGAGCGCAACCGTGGATGACGCCTGGGTTTTGGAGGTAGTTTCCTCCAGGTACAAAGTAGAATTCTCCGCCCTTCCCACAGGTCGGTTCTTCCAGTCGTCCAGGTCCCCCGACCGGGCGGCCGCTTTTTTCCAGGCCATTTATTCCCTTCACGTGCACGGGGTGATTGTTCCTGTTTCGACCTTTTTCAGGGATTTTACTCGAACCTCTTCACGGTTCCCAACAAGGACGGTGCTCTTCGCCCCATTTTGGATCTGAAGGCACTCAATTATTTCGTCCGAGCCACTTTCGTATAGAATCACTCAGGTCTGTGATTGCTTCCCTAGAGGTGGGTGAGTTTCTGTCGTCCATCGACATCCGAGACGCCTATCTGCATGTCCCCATAGCTCAGTCTCATCAGAGGTAACTTCGCTTCGCGGTAGGTTCTCTGCATTTTCAGTTCGTGCTGTTGCTCTTCGGCCTGGCGTCTGCCCAGAGGGTCTTCACCAAGGTGTCGGCTCTTCTGATTGCACTTCTCAGTGCCAGGGGAATTGCCGTAATACCGTATCTGGACAATCTTCTGGTGAAGGCTCCATCCTGGGAGGACAACCTGTCCAGTCTCCACATCACCCTGTCCCTGCTGTCCCAGTTCGGCTGGCTGGTCAATCACACCAAGTCCTCCCTGGTTCCCAGTCAGAGGATGGAATTCCTAGGCATGGTCCTCGACACTCGCCTTGGCCGAGTGTTCCTCCCTCAGGACAAGGTAGTGGCTCTCCAGTCAGGGGTATCTCGCCTTCGTGAGCCGTCTCCTCTGCCCATCAGGGCGTGCATACTTGTTCTGGGCTGAATGGTTGCCGCCTTCGATGCAATTCCTTATGCCCAATTCCACACCAGAGCCCTTTAGGTCTCAATTCTTGCCAGGTGGAACAAGTCTCCGTCAGTCCTCGATCGCCCAATCCGTCTGTGCCCTTATGTCCGTCCGGACTTGCGCTGGTTGCTGAACCCGGTAGATCGTTTCTTACCCTCCATTGGCAGGTCATCTCCACAGATGCCAGCCTGACAGGTTGGGGGGCAGTCTTCGGGTCTCTCTCGGCCCAGGGTCAGTGGTCGATGCGGGAGAGCTCCCTACAAAATAATATCCTGGAACTTAGGGCCATTTACCTAGCTCTGTCCTGTTGGACTCACCTCCGTTGGCAGGTCATCTCGTCCGGATTCACTGCGGACAACTCCACTGCGGTGGCCTATTTAAACCACCAGGGAGGCACGAGAAGCGCGGCGGTCCTGAAGGTGGGCGGAGGGGCACATTCCCGCTCTCTCTGCAGTCTACACCCCCTGGAGTCGACAATTGGGCGGCCGACTTCCTCAGTCGTCAGCCTCTGGACCCGGGCGAGTGGCCTCTCCATACAGAGGTGTTTCAACAACTCTGTCAGCGCTGGGGAATCCCAGACGTGGATCTTTTCGCCTCCAGTCTAAACCACAAACTTCCGCTTTACGTCGCCAGGTCTCTGGATCCTCAGGCTCTGGACGCCTTGGTTCTCCCGTGGTCCCAATTCATTCTCCTATATCTCTTCCCTCCGCTTCTTCCTCGGGTACTCAAAGGTCTCAAAATGGATCGGGTCCCGGTGATATTGGTGGCTCCGGACTGACCCCGCAGGGCGTGGTAAGCAGATCTTGTCCTCCTGCTCACCGACGCCCCGTGGCGGTTACCTCTGCATCCCGACCTCCTTTCGCAAGGTCCGCTGTTCCACCCAAGTTTACCTTGGCTCCATTTAACGCCATGGCTGTTGAAGCCGCGGTCCTAAGGTTCCGCAGTCTCTCCAAGTCAGTCATCCAGACTATGTTTCATGCACGTAAGCCCCAGTCGGCCAGGATTTACCATCGCACCTGGAAGGCTTACTTTGCTTGCTGTGAATCTGACGAGGTTCACCCTCTCTTTTTTTCCGTCCCTAGGATTCTTGCCTTTCTTCAGGCTGGCCTTGAGAAGGGTCTCTGCCTGGCCTCCCTCAAAGGTTAGATCTCAGCCTTGTCTTGGCTTCTCAGTCCCAGGTTAAGACTTTCCTTCAGGGGTGGCGCATCGTGTCCTTCCCTTCCGTTCTCCGGTGGAGTCCTGGGATTTGAATTTGGTCCTAGATGCCCTTCAGTCCCCTCCCTTCAAGCCCTTGAAGGAGGTCTCCCTTTCTTATGTCTCCTTTAAAGTTGCGTTTTTAGTTGTGATTACTTCCATTCGCAGAGTCTCTGAGCTAGTGGCGCTCTGGTATCGGTCCCCCTTTTTGTTTTTTCACCAGGACAAGGTTGTCCTGCGCTCAGTTCCCTCCTTTCTTCCCAAGGTGGTTTCTTCTTTCCACATTAATGAGGAGATTGTTCTACCTTCTTTCTTTCCCAACCCCTCTCATCCCAGAGAGTGGTTTCTCCACCGTCTGGATGTGGTTCGGGCGCTTCGGCTGTATCTCCAGCTAATCGAGTCCTTCCGTCGATCTGACTCTCTCTTTGTTGTCCCTGAGGGCTCATGTAAGGGTTTTTCAAGCCTCCAAAGCTACCATCTCCTGTTGGATTAGGTCGGCCGTCAAGGAAGCCTATGTGGCAAAGGGTCGCGAGCCCCCCTTCCGGTTGACCGCTCACTGCACCATGGCGGTCGGGGCATCATGGGCGGTCCAGCATTTAGCCACTGCTTCCCAGGTCTGCAAGGTCGCCACCTGGGCCTCAGTTCACACCTTCTCCAGATTTTACCATATTCATTCCTTGGCCTCTGCTGATGCCAGTTTGGGTCACAAGATTCTGCAAGCGGCTGTGCGCTAGGCTCTTCGCATGGCTGTTTTGTCCCACCCTCGGGGACTGCTTTGGGACGTCCCATGGTGCTTTGTCCCCCAATGCCATTCACGAGAAAAATTTATTTTTGTACCTACCGGAAATCCTTTTCTCGTTGGATGCATTGTGGGACACAGATCCCACCGTTGTTGTTATTCTTCGTTCAGGTTTTCCGGTTTCCCCGGGACCCTTTGATAATGGCCTGTTTCTGGTTTAGGACATGTTGGCTTCACTGTTCTTCTGGTTTGTTGATGCTCCTGCTGTTTTTGGACCAACTAGTTGGTTTAGTGCCTGAGCTGAGGGTTTAGCCCATCTGGGTGGAGCCAACACTGGGCATATACCCATGGTGCCGTGTCCCCCAATACATCCAACGAGAAAAAGATTTTACGGTAGGTACAAAAATCTATTTTTCTCCTGAATACGGCAACACCCCATATGTGGTGTTAAACTGCTGTGGGGGCACATGGCAGGACTCAGAAGGGAAGGAGCGCCATATGGCTTTTGCAGCGCAGATTTTGATGGATAGTTTTATGGGTGCCATTGTTTTTTTCTTATGTGTGGGCTCATTTTTTGCAGGATGAGGTGACGGTCTGATTGGTACCATTTTGGGGTACATAAGACTTTTTGATCGCTTGGTATTTTTTGTGAGGCAAGGTGAAAAAAATGGCTGTTTTGGCATAGTTTTTTTTTAATGTTTTTTACAGCAGTCACCTGAGTGGGCATATAATGTGATCTTTTCATTTAGCAGGTTGTTACGGACACGGCGATACCCAATATGTCTATCATTTTTATTTTTGTTACGTTTTACACAGTGAAATCATTTTTGAACAGAATAAAATCTTGTTTTTGTGTTGCCATTTTCTGAAAGCCCTATTTTATTTTTATTTTTTGGGCGATTGTCTTAGGTAGGGAATCATTTTTGCGGGATGAGATGACGGTTTGATTGGTACCATTTTGGGGTACACTTGATCATTTGGTATTACACTTTTTGTGAGGCAAGGTGACCAGAAAATGGCTTTTTTGACACTTTATTTATAAAAAAAAAAATTACGGCGTTCACCTGAAGGGGTAGATCATGTGATATTGTTATAGAGCCGGTTGGTATGAACGCGGCGATACCTAATAAGTCTACTTTTCTTTTTTCCCTATTTTTGACAATTTTTTTTTTAACTTTATTTTGGGAAAGGGACGCTTTTTTTTTTACTTTAAACTTTAAATTTTCTTTTGTAAAACAATTTTTTTTTAACTTCTTTTTTCACTTTATTTTTTGTCCCAATGCATTGGCTGTAAGTGTATTACACACTGTAATACACTTACAGCTTCCTGCATGTGAGATCCAGGGGGCTGCACCTCACAGACTGTCACAGAAGGCAGCCACGATGCCTAAGGAAGGGCTGCCTTCCCTGCTATTGGGTGCCAGTCACAGCAGCTCAGGGACCCGATGGAAACCCCACACCCAGCAGGATACCACACGTGCCGTGGTCAGCGTTGACCGCGGCAGTGCAAGGGTTAATGCGCTGGCATTTGTGTTTTCACCGATGTCGGCGCATACAGCAAGGGTCTGGCTATCAGTGACTGCCGGACCGCTGCAGCCGATCAGACCACCGTAGCTGTACGGTGCTGTGATTTCTGTCCCAGTTTCCAGCGCCGTATCCTACAGCTCAAAAAATAGAACCCAGATTTCTGCACCCCCAGGAGGAGCGCGATACACCCTAAATTTCCGGCTATCAGATAAAATGGGTATGCCGCGGTCATTCTATGGGGGTCTGACCTCTGGGAAAGCCATAATCCTGAGAAAGAAGAGGATGCAGCAGTCTGAAGATAAGATCCCCGCAAAGATATTACAGTTCCATCATATTAGATATTACACCTCACCTTGGTAGTGGCAGGAACCACAAGAACCAAATTCTCAATTCTGATCCCAAACGATCCATCTTCATAGTATCCCGGCTCTGAGAAGCAGAAAAGAAAAACAATCCAGTATCAGAAAACTGATGTGGAAGATTATTTCTTGACGTTTTTCAATATTTTATGTTTGACATTAGCAGCAGAAAAACTGTGACTCCAAGAGTTATTAGATATATATATATATAAGATATATTGTGATAATATATAACCTAACAAAATATAGCAGTGTATAATATATAGTGTATAAGGTGATAATATATAATAGGGTATAATGTAATCTATAAGAGTGTATACTATATAGTGTATAATGTAATACTATATAACATGGAATAATGTAATATATAATAGTGTATAATATATAAGCCTCAGGAACCCCATACATGTAAGGCCTGGAGGATCTATCGCACCAGCTGATGGCAGAACATGAGCACAGCGCCACCTGTGATAAGGAAATGTCGCTATAACTACAACTAGCGAGAAGGTTCCACCCCTAGAAGGGGGACGATGAACAGAAATACTCCCCCGGGGACGGAGTCACACAGTAGGGGCATGGAACAAAAGTAGCCATACAATCTATGGCCAGCACAAGGCTGCCTCGTAGGGGGGAGGCCATAGCCCAACTATGGTTTCCAGGACCAGAGGAGAGGCTCCCCCTGAGAATGAGGCCAAACAGCAGTAAACACCCAGAATATGGTGCTAGCGCCATCCTCCACTTGAGGAGCAAGGAAACTGACCAGCAGCGCATCTGTTCCACCTACTGACAGAGAATGGATGGCGATCGTGTTGAGTCCACAGCCTGTCAGCTACCATCCAACCTAAGAAAAGACTAATATGCAAAATAACCGTGCAGCCCCAGTTATGGGTCTTCAACACAGTGAAAGCCAGATATCCCTCAAAGGAAGAAAAACCGAGCAAAGAGTTGTCCCCATTACAGAGATCCCCAAATCCACCATATTAAGTGGCCCCTATGTCAAGATCCCGCTCTTTTACAAGCTTTAAGGATGTGACGGGGAAGACCTAAGCCAGTTATCCATCCACAGACAGCCGTTTCAGGGTGCTGCCCCTCATCATTGTGGAGTAGGATTCTGGCTAACCGGGAGCAATGCCTTGGAGACCAGCTACAGAAAACTTTGTGGAGCGTGCCTACTCACGCGGTTTTCCCGCAATGCACACGCGACGCATCCGGAGCAAATCCGGGACGGCCGTGTGAAAGAGTCCTTAAAGAATGAAAATAAAGAATTCAGCAAAGCAGGGAGGTTTGCCTCCTACGGACACTAAGCTAAAACTGATTAGCTCAGTGTCTGCAGGAGGGCTATAGCTGAGAGGAGGAGGCAGCACTTTGTGTGCTCAGTGTCTGCAGGAGGGATATAGCTGAGAGGAGGAGCTAGCACTTTTTTTTGCTTAGTGTCGCCTCCTAGTAGCAATAGCTATACCCAAGGTCAAGACTGTGTCCCCCAATGATACAGATGAGAAATATTTTTTTTCTTATTCTTATTTCCCTCCTCTATAACCTGGGTGCGTCTTATGGGCAGGTGTGTCTTATAGGGCAAAAAAATACAGTATACAATAGTGTATAATATATAGTAGTGTATAATAACGTAATACTATATACTACTGTATAATATATAATTATAAAGTAGTGTATAATGTAATATATAATAGTGTAAAATATATAAATGGCATCTAATATAATATATAATATAATGGCATCTAATATAATATATAAGCAGGGACTACGTGAGCAAAGACTGTATATGTAAAATTGCGAATACAGGTTTGGCTATGACCAGAGTAGACTGTACTCGGCACAGGGAATGTCTCACCATCAGACAGGATCATCCCGGCTTCCAAGGGCTCATCCGCAAACGTTTTGTAGCTGATGCCGCAGGGGCCTTCGTGGACGTTCAGGAAGGAGCCCACTCCATGGCCGGTTCCATGCAGATAATCCAGACCAGATTCCCATAAAGCAGCGCGGGCAAAAGAGTCCAAGAGGTGTCCTGCAAGTCAGAGGTCAAAGGAAGTCTGGATGCAAATTATGTCATTTTCATTCACTGAAAGCAAACTGAGATCCTGAAAAGAGTAGGTCTGCTGGTCCTCCTCCCCTCCAAAGTTTCACATTCTGTACAGTTAGAGTCCCATGAGGAGGAGGCAGCAGCCCCCAGTTACGGATAGATGGCGTCCAGAGAGCCGAGACGCAGATTAATCCCCAGCTGCACGTTGCGTCTCACCGAGCGCGACGTTTTATAATCAGATAAATTACATTACAATAATTGCCAGTAAACGTATTGTTCCGAAGACCGCATTCCGCCTTTGATATAATTAGATCCTTCAAGATACTCTGTATACAAGGCTCGCGTCCTAATTAGGAAGAAATTAGTTAACAGCCGTCGTCTTGTTTTTTCTCTTGTTTTTTTTTTTTCAAATCGCTACAACGCCAGAGGCGAAGGGCGTGAAAGTCAAAAAGTAGCGGAAGGAGAAAACAAGAATGGAAAATATGTATCTGTGCTCGACGGCAAGTCTCTACAGGTGATAGCGCTCCCTGACAACCAACCGCTGGAAGACCACCCTCCTCCTTCCCCACTAGCGGTGCTGGCAGTAGCGCCGCGGCATACTCCCCGTTTCCCGCAGGCCCAGTGACATCACGACTAGTATCACTGGCCTGGGCGCGGCTAAGCGCCGTTCACTTCAATGGGGTTTAGCCGCGCCCAGGCCAGTGATACTAGGGGTGACGTCACTGGGCCCCGGGGAAAACAGCGAGAAGGTGGCTGTGCTACTGCCAGCACCGCTGCCTTCCCAAACAGCTAAACGGCAGGGGGTCACGTGTGTCGGTCCCCCGCCGATCAGATGCCGATGATCTATTCAGAAGATAGAAAAAACTGCAGAACCCCTTTAAAAAAAAATGTCCCATTGTTTTGCGTCTACAGCTGCTATTCAGATTTATGCATCTCCGTGGTAACAGACAACAAACGATCCCTGTGTAGTCTGATCCTGCAGCCATACTCCCCTTTTACCTCCTCACTTAGATACCTAATGTATTAGGGAGAAGAAGGGGACAAATGGATGGGAGCGTTTGTGGCCAGGACATTACATAAGTCTGCATAGCAGCTGTAGACACAAAACAATGGGAAATTCGGGTTGAAAACTATTTGAGCAAAAGGTGGACATCGCCTTTAGGTTTTAATAACAGCCACTGGTTGTAAAACACGGATGTAAAAATCTCTGGTGGTCTTGGGTAGTGAAGGGGTTCATTTAAACCTACCTGGTGGTCTATATCTGTCCAGGATTACACAATCATTCCGTAAAATAGTGTGCGGAGCGTTCGCCGAGCCCTGCACTTACCTTTAATCCCATTGGGAAATACAGCGGCGCTGACGGCGATGTGTCCTTTCAGTACATATGTGAAACACTCCTACAGGAGAAAAAAACAAAAAACGCCACATATTACACAGAGCACACCGGGACCCCGCTCATGGTTGGGTAGAGGTCATATGATGCCATTTTTATGAGCCTCTTCCAACCTAACAGCAATAGGTAGAAATTAGAAGGGGGCGAGGAGGATCCGTTCACCTTCTCGTAGTCCGTCGGCGTTCCAAAGTGCGCGGTTCTAGTGACATCTGTCGTCCCGTCCCTTTTTCACACAGATAAACAAGAAAACAATATGACTTTAGAAGTTGGTTCTCACTCTCTGGCGGTCTACAGAAAATGCTGCTGCCCTCCGCAGCGGCTCTGCTCCGCGCCTCTCTCCACTTCCTGTTCCAGCCTAAAACACCAGAATCTTCACTCAGCCAATCACAAGTCTTTGCCTCAACCAGTGATTGGCTGAACAAGCCTTTCCTGTGCACAGGAGCGAGGACCAGGGCCGTGGTGGGGAATCCAGGTGGAGGTTCATATTTTTTTAAATATTTAAAATTTTCTGGCTTTCAAAAGTTTTTAGTTTTTTTTTCATTTTGAGAGTCATATCTTGTTAATTATTCCATCAAATTTTCTGCATGAGTGACCTGATTTTTTGTGGGTTGTATTATGCCACTGACATGGTCTAATAAGGGTCTGTATTGCCATAGCAACCAATTGGAACCCCCCTCAATTACATCACTGGGGCGCGGGTGAGAGATGGAGTCTCCCCTACCATTCTAATCATTTAGATGCCGCAGTTGCTATTATTCGTGGTATCTAAGGGGTTATACAGCCGGGATCAGAACTATCTTCAGTGCAGCAGTGCGGATGGTGCAGACTCAGCGCCTAAGCCCGCAGCACATTTGCATTCCATAATTTTTAGGCCTCATTATAATGCAGTTACTGTCACCTGTCAAGTGCTGAGAAACTACTGCAGAAGGGACAACAAATACAGGTCCAGATTTGGTTGCCACTAAATGACTGCTGCAACAGAGCAGGAAAATACCATCGCCAGTAGATGAGGGAGCAGACCCCCCTCCCCCGAGCGCAGGAGACCCCTTTATTAACCAGACGTCCATCCTTTCCCCCCCCCTTACTTGTACTGAGCTCCAGAGTCCAAGAGGAAAATCTCACCGATGCTCAACTTCCGATTTGTCTCGAGAACCGGCCTGTGGGAAGTGCAACAAGCAATTATTATAATTTTTTCCATTCCATAAATTATCAATTTTGCATATAAAAATAAATTTCTCCGGACAGATTTTACTTGTAGTGAATGATGGCGGCGTTGGGTCCTGAGCTTGAGATCGTCGCAAAACTTAAGGAAACAAATTCTTCTTGTTGGCTAAAAGAGAGACAGGATAAGAGGTTACAATGTTTACAGAGGATTTGAGACATTGTATTATTGCTAGGCTACATTCCCATGACCGTTGCTTTAGTCCGCATCCGTGTGCTGCCCGCATTCGTAGCTCCGTTCCGTGGCCCCGCAAAAAGAATAGAACATGTCCTATTCTTATCCGTTTTGCAGACAAAAATAGGCATTTCTATATGGGGCCGCCCCTTCCGTTCTGCAAATTGCAGAAACGCACATGGGCAGCATCCGTGTTTTGCGCTCCGCAATTTGCGAACCGCAAAACACGGCACGGTCGTGTGAATGTAGCCTTACATCTATCACTTGATAGAAAATAACATGTAATAGATTGACCGAATCGGAGCTGAGGAGTCTGGTGGGCAGAGCCTTCCCAGAGCCCACCCAATCAGGAATTTAACGCCACAAGTTACAGGTTTTACTGAATCTTTTCCCATCGGTCTATCAGTCTCCTCAACGTCTCCCATCAGTCTCCCCAACGTCTCCTCAACGTCTCCCATCAGTCTCCCATCAGTCTCCTCAACGTCTCCCATCAGTCTCCTCAACGTCTCACATCAGTCTCCCCAACGTCTCCCATCAGTCTCCCCAACGTCTCCCATCAGTCTCCCCAACGTCTCCCATCAGTCTCCCCAACGTCCCCCCAACGTCTCCCCAACGTCTCCCGCTCAGATCACGCTGCCCACAAATACGGCAGAGGGGCGACTCCACGAGGCATAGTGCAGCCTATCTGACCAGTTTGGGCTTGTGCTGTACATCTCACTGGTCCCAGTGTTGGCCACATTACTACTACCCCTCAGTCCTTTGGTATTATCTCAGACGCTGTACCTGCGGAATTCCTCTGCTTTATCGGAAGCCGATATTTCTGTTACAGTGTCCTTCTGGATCTGCAATAAGAAATGTAATATTAGTACGAGGAGTGATGGAATGGAATTCTGTCCGACAGCCCGAAACAAAGCCAGAAATATTACACCTGCATCCCCCAGCCATGTGACTGATACGTGTAATACATCTGATACAACACTCGCACGGTTTACTATTTAGAGACGATATTTCAGGTATACTCACTGCTGGACATCAGGTTTAGGCCTCCTGCACACGAACGTGTGCGCCCCGTGGTCGTGCTGCGGGCCGCAATGCACGAACACTGTCCGTGGGGCAGCCGCAGCGGATCGCGGACACATTCACTTTAATGGGTCGGCGATCCGGCCGTTCCGCAAAAAGATAGAACATGTCCTATCTTTTTGCGGAAAGGAAGTACGGGACGAAACCCCACGGAAGCACTCTGTAGTGCTCTCGTAGGGTTCCATTTTCTGTTTCCGTTCCGCACCATTCCGCAGCTCCGGATTTGCAGACCTATTGAAGTGAACGGGTCCGCATCCGTGATGCGGAATGCACACGGAACAGTGCCCGTGTATTTCGGATCCGCAAATGCGGCCCGCAATACGGCAAAGGGAAGCACACGTTTGTTTGCAGGATGCCTTAATGTTAAAAGAAGTGACAAATGTAGTGCAAGACACTGAACTGTCCCTCCACCATTCTTTACACTGCAACTCTGCTGTGTAGAAGAAGTCAGTGCAGGAAGGAACTTCATTAGGGGTCAAGGGATTTTTACCTCTTTTTCCAGCCAGTTGAAAAACTCACACAGAGCAACGGCATCTTTCACCTACGAGAGAGAACAGAGAGTCCATAATTATGAACAGTCAGCAGCAACTGGATGAATGGTCCTGACCAAAGAGTTTAGGCCCGTGCCGGAAACGAGAGGCACTCCATGGGAGAGGGGAGGCCCGTGCCGGAGAAGAGAGGCAGTCCGTGGAGAGCGGAGGCCCCTGCCGGAGAAGAGAGGCAGTCCGTGGAGAGCGGAGGCCCCTGCCGGAGAAGAGAGGCAGTCCGTGGAGAGCGGAGGCCCCTGCCGGAGACGACAGGCACTCTATGGAGAGTGGAGGCTCCTGCCGATGAAAAGAGACAGTCCGTGGAGAATTGAGGCCCCTGAGGGACAGCGGAGGCCCCTGCCGGAGAAGAGAGGCACTCCATGGAGAGCAGAGGCCCCTGCCAGAGAAGAGAGGCAGTCCGTGGAGAGCGGAGGCCCCTGCCAGAGAAGAGAGGCACTCCATGGAGAGCAGAGGCCCCTGCCAGAGAAGAGAGGCACTCCATGGAGAGCAGAGGCCCCTGCCGGAAAAGAGAGGCACTCCATGGAGAGCAGACGCCCCTGCCGGAGAAGAGAGGCACTCCATGGAGAGCAGAGGCCCCTGCCAGAGAAGAGAGGCAGTCCGTGGAGAGCGGAGGCCCCTGCCAGAGAAGAGAGGCACTCCATGGAGAGCAGAGGCCCCTGCCAGAGAAGAGAGGCACTCCATGGAGAGCAGAGGCCCCTGCCGGAAAAGAGAGGCAGTCTGTGGAGAGCGGAGGCCCCTGCCACAGACGAGAGGGACGAGAGGCACACAGTGGAGACCAGTGAGACATATCACTGCACCCCTATGAAGTTTTGCATTTACTTTAGCATTTAGGTGTCTGAGGACCCTCCACCCATGTAATGTCATTATAAGAGTGCTATTATACAAGTCGATGCAAATGCTGGAGGAATGATCGCTACCGCAGTCGTTCCTCCTTCATTCTATTCTATTATCAGCAGCACATTCCTGATTACACAGGAAGACGAGCTGCCAGTAATCGGGGACCTTTCACCTTCCTATAAGCGCTTGTTCGCGATAATTTGCTGACAATCGTGCTTTCTAAGAGGCCCTTAAGCAGATCTAGAAGAAACCGATATAAATAGGAAACAACAGAATCCGACGTCCGGTGAGACCAGGGGTCGTCTCATTACAGACAGGACGCTTAGACATTGGTGGATCATAGTACTGGGTCTTTATAGAGAGAGAAAATCCTCAACGAGGTCCCCGTGTCCTACTAAAAGACATAGATTGGAGTCTCCGGAATAAGTCCGATCCGAGTAGCGCTATTAACCCTGTGCTGTACTCACGTGCGCTCTCCTCATGCCTTCTACCTCTCGAGCGTTTTTCACGGCCTTGGAGAGACATACAGGTGTGTATGGAGACAGGTACCTCTGAGTCTGTGCAAGAAGCAGAAACACGGGAAAAAGTCTTAAAGAGCATTGTTCCAGGTGTGTGTTTTACCTTCTTTCCCTGCAGATACCCCCATGCTGCAGCCATATTGATTTCTACGCTCCCCTCACCCCTGAATTACACTTCCCAACACGCTTTATTTTATTTTAAATAAAGCGTTACTTTTGCATTCTTCTTCTCCAGTAAAATTCTCAGACTTTCACAGAATATAATTCCCACAGATTTTGAATGGAGGGGCAACGTGAATGTCTGACTCCGGCTGCATTCAGAGAGGTGACGCGGGAACCCCGATCTGATGATAGCTGGGGGTCCCCCACCAATATAGCTGGCGTCACCTATCCTGTGGAAGAACACCCCTATCAGGAGAGCCAGCTGGGAATTAGCAGCCGGTCACCCTGGCCTTTAAACACATACTTAGGGTCCATTCAGACGAACGTAACCCTGCGCAAATTGCGGTCCACAATGCACGGTCACCAGCCGTTTGCAGATGCCGACCCACTGACTTGAATGGGTCCGCGATCGGCAAAAGATAGGACATGTCCTATCTTTTGCGGTGCGGAGGCACGGACCCGAAATCCCACGCGCTTCCGATCCGTGCCTCCTTTCCGTAACAGATAGGGCATGTTCTATCTGTTACCTTATCTTGCAGATCATGGACCGATTGAAGTCAGCATCCGCACCACGGAGTGGACATGGCCGGTGCCTGTATATCGCGGACCCGCCGTTTGCGGGCCACAATACGGGCACGGACCACTTATGGTCGTCTGAATAGACCCTAATGTATATTTACGGTTTTTGAGCAGCAGAATCTAAAAGTTAAATAAACACATAAATAAATTAATAAATACACAAAACATAACGCCCCTCCCCCAAAAAATAAATAAAAAATAACTCCCCACCCACAAGCCCCAACCCTGCAACTCAATCACCCCAGACTGGACATGTGACGTCAAAATATACGGTAAACAAGAATGAACAGTAATAAAAAGTCTATGTTAGGGCTTCACTAAGTGATCACCAGATAAAACAACCAACACGTAAAAAAAGGTCGGCCACTGCCACAGTGCACGCCACACACGGGGACGGTACCTTGGGAATGGTCTCCGACAGGGCGTAGCTGGCCTTGTCGCTGATCCACACCTTCTCCTTGGCGGGCAGCGCGGCACATATACCCTGCAGAGCGCTCAGCGCCGACTCGTACGGCTCCAGCTGGACTCTGAACTCGGCGGGAGGAGAGGAGTCCAGGAGGAGGTGATGTCTGACAGCGGGGTCCGCAAGCCGCTCGCCGTTAATGAACAACCTGAAAAAAAAAAACGGAGAAGAAGCTTTTCTTATATCTGAGAAAAATGGACCTGAAACGTCATCACTTAGGGACAGCGGCAGCGAGAACGGGGGATTTCTTGGATAAATTGTCACGTGAAGCTATCCACAGTTTTTTGAGACCAAGGCGCTCACTATATTTAATGTGGATTACTTATGGAATAAAAATCTGCTTCCTGTCTCATCAAAGGCCCTTGCTTTACACTGCAGCTCTGCTTGTTTAGCACAAACTTCTGCATGGAGAGATGATTTTCATTACAGCCAGGAAAGCGTCATTATAAACTACAAGAAAAAAGGATTATCCGGTAACCGCCGCACACAGTGAGTGGGGGGAGGAGCCACAGTAAGGGGGAGGGGCCATACCTCATTTCTCAATAGCTATCCATTACCTACAGGTAAGGGCTCATTCAGACGGCCGTATGCTATCTGCAAAAATGCGGATCCGTTTTTTTGCGGATTAGATGCTGACCCATTCACTTCTATAGGGCCCTTTTCTATTCCACGGTTTTGCAAAACAAATGAAACATGTCCGTAAAAATAATCAGGAAGTCTATGGGTCCGCAAAAATACCGAATGCTGTCCGCTATACGGCCGTCTGAATGAGCCTTAAGTCAAAGCATTTTATGTTCGAGTAATGATTTGCATACCCCGTAATATCTCACCTGATCGTATCTGCCCCGACTATGGCGTAAGCAAAGAAGACCGGATTATATTCCACGTCTGAGCCTCGGAGATTAAACAGCCCTGAGTACGGAGGAGAAGCGATTAGACCGCAATCATTTCCTACATTTCCCAATGACTGTAGCGATTCCCGCTGCGTAATATGGGGGCCGCTAATAACAATGTAAATGTATCACAGTCATCGATCATTCAGGATGTGGTCGGTTTCATTGGTCAAGTAAGGTCACCAGCCTCTCCTGGGCCTTAGACTTGACTCTCTGGCATCCTGCTCGCAATTGGGAGCTGGCGACATCTTCCTAAGGGATGCACACTTGCTCAGCAGGTCTTGGAACTCCCAAAGAAGTGAAAGAAGCACGCTGGGAGTTGTAGTTCCCCAACAGCTGGAGTGCTGGATGTTACTGTCCCCTGTAATACACTAACATTTCAGTTGCATTACTATAGTATCACTTACACGCAACCTCGTCCAGCGCAGTCAGGACGATCCACAAGGCTTTCCTCTCCACCATCTTAGCCCGGAGCGCCAACATCTTATCCTGCCATGAAATCCCTGTGGACACGGTGAAGACATTCATTGCACTGACGAGAAATGTAAACACCAGTAACTAACGAAGCCGATGACGGCCGTGATGCCCAATGTGGTTGTGAGCTCCTTCAATGGGGTTCTCACAAATCCTGCTCATAAAAAGTTCTTCTACTTTCTAACAGACCATGGGGGGACATGCCCTTATGCTGGTCGCACCTTTCCGTAGGGTTAGGCTTCAATACAGACCTGTGTAGTTGAGCCCCAGCGTGATCAGCGGCTGACAGGGTCTCTCCGGGCGGTCCGTCCATATGGCATCTATGAGGTTTTCTTGGATGGGCACCAGGAGGTGCCCGGCGTTCTTCAGAGCCAGGGACATGCTCTTCCACTGATCTGAGGAGCAGCAGAATGACACAAAGGCCATCACTGACCAACAAAAGCCTTAACCCTTCCCGCACCTTGACATAATAGCACGTCACAGTGATTGCGTGGGCTCCGCATCCGTGCAATCGCCGCAGTCACTGCCATTTCCAACATTTCCAATCCCAGCCATTTAGAGGGGTTATCCCGAGACCTATAATGCCCCCCATATGCCCGGGCCCCTCACACAGACTGTACTTACCTCGCTCCCTGGCACCTACGTTGCTTCTGGTGCCGGCACGGCTGCTGCAATTCCCATCGGGGGGCTCGTTTAGCAGCCAGTAGCAGGCTTCGATGGGAGCGAGCCTCCCTAGCATCACCAGCGCCGCGGGTGTCGGGGAGCGAGGTAAGTACTATCTGTGTGAGGGGCCTAGGTCTCGGATAACCACTTTAACTCCTTTGATACCACGGTTACTAGTGCCATCTAGGTGGTTAGACAACGAGAGGGTGCTCCCTCCGTCACCCCACTGATGAGGGGCGCCAATGGGTTGCCAAAACTTTTTTCTCTCTTCACAGTATAGGGGATAACTAGCTGATCACTGGGGGTTAGACCGCGGAAACCCCGCCGATCAGTCCCATCCTGATGGAGCAGCAGGTATTGCACGTGCTCCGCCGCTCCCTTCATTCGCCATGGGGCTGTCGTGAATGGTGGAGCGCTGTACTCGGCTATGTCCAGCGCTCCTATAGAAATGAAAGGAGCAGCTGCATGAATTTACGGCCACTTCAGGGGGCTCCACAGGGAACAGGACCCCGTGTTGGTGACTGGTGGGGGTCCCAGCGGTACATAGGGGATAACTTGTTATAACCAGAATACCCCTTTAAAAACATGGCACAACCCCTTTAATGAAGGTAAATCAAGTTATACGAGCTGGAGCTCACGTAACTAAAGTCGCCATACGTCACCGAGTGCCACTATTCTAAGACATGACCTTTAATATCAAAATTAAAATTAAAACAATGACCCAAATATAGATAATATAAAGGAAAGTGAAACACAAATGAAAAGATTTATTAATGTCCAACTATTCCGACCAGATGTGGTAGTCGGTGGGTTATATGCACTTGTAGTCCGTGTATAGGGCATCGGGCAATGTCCCTATATTCAATGCCCTACATACCGACCCGCTAGGGCCGATCCCGTGCCTCCTATATGCCCCGGGACGGCCCCGACACTGGGATATAATTCCAGCACTAGATGTTGTAGACCAGTAATCCTAGACTAACAGATATTGCATTTATTAATACTTCTGCCTCAGTGAAGACTAGATAACAAAAAGCATCTACAGAAGCAAAATTAGAGAATAAGAAAAAAAGTCAGAGGTGATAAAGTGAATAGGAAATGTCCTTAACCCGTCCGAAAGCGTTTCGCCCGAGTGGTTTGGGGCTCATCAGGGGACAAATGGTCAGTAAATCAGAATAAACCAATCACCTCAGAATTTAACGAGGAAAGAAATGACAAGTTCCAAGTGAAAAAAAGAGTTTTTGAACAAATTGAAAAACATAAAGTGACCCTAACTGAATTGGCATTAACATTTAAGGACCATATTGAGTTTTCTAAGAGGGAACTTGAGTTGCAAAATAACATTGAGAAGTTTAAAACGACGTTGGTCAAGCGTAAACTCAGACAGTTTATAAAAGACCTAACAGAATTTAAGAACAAGACGCCGTATGAAACCACATCGTCTAGTCAAAAGGGATCGGGTACCGATGACCGCTCAGATCCGGAGTCCACTTCACACCAACAACAATACTCAAGTCGGAGAACAAACTGGAGAGGGAGGGGGTCGGAATAATACCCAGGTTCAAGATCAAACTCTGTCTTAAACGACCATCCACCCCAAATCCTATAACTTTTTTAGGCCGAGCCCCACCAAACACACAGACATTTGCCCTGAGGGATCGACCGCAATCCCAACAGCACAAAAAATGAATATATCGACGTCCGATGATTCACTGACACTAAACCTGTCAGGAATAACCTTGTCTATTATTAAAAACAGATCCTACGAACAAATATTACGTGAGGCTCTTGAAGATAAACTCATTGACCGCAAAGAGTTTCAATATCTTCTACCGTTCTACCGGCATTTTATGGTCTTCCTAAAGTCCATACAGGGACTAGCCCCCTAAAGGGACAACCAATTGTCTCGGGGATAGATAGTCTTACCCACCATGCTGGTACTTATATCGATCAGATACTTCGCCCCTTTGTGGTAGTCCTACCCTCATACTTACGAGATATCACTGATCTTTTGAAACGACTTGAAGGGATTACCATAGACTCGGATAGGTGGTTTGCCTCCATTGATGTCGAGGCACTATGTACATCAATCCCTCACAATAAAGGTTTGGCAGCGGTCAAATACTTCTTGGACTCTAGATCAAAGGATCTTTACCAACATAATCTCTTCGTGGTGCAACTTTATTTTTACCCACAACTACTTTGTCTTTGAGAACCGTTTCTACCACCAGCTCAGGGGCACCGCCATGGGTAGCCCACGTGCGCCAACTTATGCAAATTTGCTCCTGGGCCGATGGGAGGACACTGCGGTGTTTTCAGAATCCCTGACCCAACGGACTAAGTTCATCACGTTATGGTCTGGATTCATAGATGACGTTCTACTCCTATAGTCGGGAACAGAGACCGACTTTAAACGTCCTGAATTCTAACCATATAGGTTTGTGCTTTACATCCGAAATCCATTGCGATTCCATAACCTTCTTAGATACACGTATTGAAAGAGATTGAAAACAACTATATTAAGACCACCCTATACCGTAAAGAACAATCGACAAATAGTCTCCTAAGATGGGAGAGCTTCCATCCTAAATCCCTAAAAATGGGTATTCCAAAAGGACAATTCCTCAGAGTTCGGATGAATTGTTCGGCGTACGGCAATTTTACACAAGAGGCATCTAAACGTTTTAGCCGCTTTAGACAACGAGGCTATCCCAGTCCTTGCTTATATGAACAATGGAACTTTGCCAATTCCAAAGGTCGTTCCACTTTACTCCAACCTCAGTTGAAAGAACGTACGTATGGCACGGAGTCTCACCAAGTTCGTGAGATACTGGACCGCTATTGGTCTCTAATCAAGACCGATCCGGATTTGGCTGGACTTCTTCTACCTGATAGTCCAGCCATCACATATAGACGAGGATGGAGTATAGGGGATACCCTGGTCCGTAGTCATCTCGAGACCCCGGAAAGAAGCACCTGGCTCTCCAATAGAAAATTGGGAACATTTAAGTGTGGTAAATATAAGGCTACTTTCACACTCACATTTGGTGCGGATCCGTCATGGATCTGCACAAACGCTTCCGTTCAGATAATACAACCTTTTGCATCCGTTCAGAACGGATCTGTTTGTATTATCTGTAACATAGCCAAGACGGATCTGTCTGGAACACCATTGAAAGTCAATGGAGGACGGATCCGTTTTCTATTGTGCCAGATTGTGTCAGTGAAAACGGATCTGTCCCCATTGACTTACATTGTGTGTCAGGACGGATCCGTTTGGCTCAGTTTCGTCAGACGGACACCAAAACGCTGCAAGCGGCCTCCAGAGCGGAATGGAGACGGAACTGATGCATTCTGAGCGGATCCTTTTCCATTCAGAAGGCATTAGGGCAAAACTGATCCGTTTTGGACGCGTGTGAGAGGAGAGCCCTGAACGGATCTCACAAACAGAAAGCCAAAACGCCAGTGTGAAAGTAGACTTAAGCGTGTTCGTTCATCGCCACAGGCAACACATTCACCAATAGTCTTGAAAATAAAACATACTATGCCCGCAGCTTTGCCAATTGCAACCCCACTGGAGTCGTTTATTTGGCTCAGTGCGGCTGCGGCTTGAAATATGTAGGAAAGACTTGCAGAGCATTCAAGAAAAGAATCTTGGAACATATTGGTGACATCCGCAATAGACGGGATAAACCTGTGGCCAGACATATTTGTTTCACGCTTCTCTATGATGGAAGTCACCAGACCCTCCATCAGAAGGAACCTAGATGGATTCATACTAGGGGTGCACTGAAATGAAAATTCTCGTCCGAAACCGAAAGCGAAAATTCAGGATGCCCTTGACCGAAAACCGAAACCGAAACTGCTTTTTTGCCCAAAAACTTTCAAAATACTTTTTTTTAATGATATTTATAACAGTGCCATCCACAGACCCCCCCACCTCATAACAGTGCCATCCACAGACCCCCACCCACCCCATAACAGTGCCATCCACAGACCCCCCACCTCATAACAGTGCCATCCACAGACCCCCCCACCTCATAACAGTGCCATCCACAGACCCCCCCCACCCCAAAACAGTGCCATCTACAGACCCCCACCCACCCCATAACAGTGCCATCCACAGACCCCCACCCACCCCATAACAGTGCCACCCACAGACCCCCCACCCCATAACAGTGCCATCCACAGACCCCCCCACCTCATAACAGTGCCATCCACAGACCCCCACCCACCCCATAACAGTGCCATCTACAGACCCCCACCCACCCCATAACAGTGCCATCCACAGACCCCCACCCACCCCATAACAGTGCCATCCACAGACCCCCCACCCACCCCATAACAGTGCCACCCACAGACCCCCCACCCCATAACAGTGCCATCCACAGACCCCCCCACCTCATAACAGTGCCATCCACAGACCCCCACCCACCCCATAACAGTGCCATCCACAGACCCCCCACCCCATAACAGTGCCATCCACAGACCCCCCCCCCCCCCCATTGCCGCTCCAGTACAGACTAGTTATAAAATGTGTACAATTAATAAGGATTCTATTCTTGAGGCCCCCTCTGCAGTATTACATTCAATATAGCCACATCCTACTCACAGGGCTGTTATCTTAATGCTGGCCGGCCGGGCAGACGAGCGGCAGCGTCACGACTGACGTCACATGCCTGCGCCGCCTCCTTCATTCAGAAAGTAGGCCGGGCACATGACGTCAGTCGTGACGCTGCCGCTCGTCTGCCCAGCCGGCCAGCATTAAGATAACAGCCCTGTGAGTAGGATGTGGCTATATTGAATGTAATACTGCAGAGGGGGCCTCAAGAATAGAATCCTTATTAATTGTACACATTTTATAACTACTGGAGCTGGGGGCCGGAGCACAGTGAACGCACCGGCCCCCAGCTCCTCCTCCCAGTCCCTCCCCGCTATTTTCTGCCGATATGTACCAATATCGGCCGAAATGGATTAGGCCCATTTTCAGCCGATATTTTCGGCCGCCGGAATTTCGGTGCACCCCTACTCGTTATATTCTGATTTACTGACCATTTGTCCCCTGATGAGCCCCAAACCACTCGGGCGAAACGCTTTCGGACGGGTTAAGGACATTTCCTATTCACTTTATCACCTCTGACTTTTTCTTATTCTCTGATTTTGCTTCTGTAGATGCTTTTTGTTATCTAGTCTTCACTGAGGCAGAAGTATTAATAAATGCAATATCTGTTAGTCTAGGATTACTGGTCTACAACATCTAGTGCTGGAATTATATCCCAGTGTCGGGACCGTCCCGGGGCATATAGGAGGCACGAGGCACGGGATCAGCCCTAGCGGGGCGGCTATACGTTTGTAGGTAGGGCATTGAATATAGGGACATTGCCCGATGCCCTATACACGGACTGCAAGTGCCTATAACCCACCGACTACCACATCTGGTCGGAATAGTTGGACATAAATCTTTTCATTTCTGTTTCACTTTCCTTTATATTATCTGTATTTTGGTCATTGCTTTAATTTTAATTTTGATATTAAAGGTGAAGTCTTAGAATTTTTTATACCACAATGTTTTATTGCGCCCCCAGACGGGTTACTGTCTGATCTGTGAAGTTAAAGTCGCCATATAACCGCCTCGCCTCCCATAGGCGATGATCAGCCTTCCAGAGTTCACACCAGCAGCTGAACTAACCTGCTATTAATTTGCAAAACCTAACTCCCAGAATGCCCTGACGGACACCTGCTTGGAGTAGTAGTTTTAAGCACAGGCTGGCGACCATTATTACCACTGCGACGTCTATAGCAGATTGTTACCGGTTTGGATGATAAATGGGTCGACCCCGACCCGGGAGGCCTCAGGGAGCGCGCCGATCAGCCAGTCCTCCTGCGTCGGGGTGTCCTTCAGACCTGCCGGACATAATAAAGGGATTATATCGTAACAAATAACCACACACATTGAAAGGATAAAAATCCAGAGCGGTTGTAATTAAGGGGGCCTCCGACTACAGACTATACTGCTGGATTGGAGGATTGCACATTGTGACCCTTCCCTGCAGGAAGCGATGGGTTAACAACGATCCACCTCACCCATCTTCATGAGCGTCCAGTTACTGTCCATCTGCTGCGCCGCTTGCAGGAAGTAGCGTCCGTCCGTCCACATCGCCGCGCTCTGCTCCGTGACTATCGCCGTGCCTGTGTACACCAACGAAACAAGGATTCCGTCAGATCATCTCGCAATACGTACACAGCGGGGGTCATTTATCGCACTCGTCTGTTTTTCAGAGTGCGATTAGACGGGCGCAGCGGATTCGCCGTCAGTATTTTGCATAGTATTTATGAAGAGTCGCACGGGCGCTGATCCATTAGACGATGCGTCAGGGCGCCGGTGGATGGAATGCAACTACTCGCCGGTCGCCTCACGAATTAGGTGCAAAAGTGCAGCATAAAAACATGTTTTACGTTTGGTAAAAAGTGCGCGTCTACCCGCACGGCCTAACATAAAGCAGACGAACAGAACGAGGCGTAAAATGTAGGCGCTCCGACATAAATAGGCCGAAAAATGCACAAAAAACATGCAACCAGATTTAGGGTCCATTCACATGACCGCAATTTCGGGAATGGAATTGCGGACCCATTCATTTCAATAGGGCAGCACGATGTGCTGCCCGGATACGGAATTGCGGACCCGCACTTCCGGGTCCGCAATTCCGTTGCCGAAAAAAATAGAACATGTCGTATTCTTGTCCGCAATTGCGGACAAGAATAGGCACGGTCTATTAGTGCCGGGGATGTGAGGTCCGCACATTGCCGTGTCTGCGTTTTGCGGATCCGCAAAACAAGTTGCGGACGTGTGAATGGAGCCTTAGTCTAAAACTGAAAGGCCTCCAAAACAAGCGCACTTTCATTAGTAAACGTGTCTCAAAAAATTAGACAGGCGCAAAACACTATAATAAATAACCCCCAATGAGTTCAGGAAGCTGAGATACGAGGAGCTGTTTGCGCAGCAGCTGATGCTGTGAGGCCTGATACATAGAAGGTCATAAAACACCAAAGGGGAGAAAATATATAGTTATAAATCAACAAACAGCTCCTCATATCTCAGCTTCTAGGAATTTATAATTTAGGGGGGAGGAAGGAAAATTCCATTAATCCAAAGTGGCCTCAGGCACTCACCTGCCGACCCATCGAACCCCGAGATAAATGCCCGTCTGCAGTCACAAGGGGCGATGTATTCACTCTGCAAAATAGACAGCATGGGAGGTAAGTCACTGTGCACCCCATGGGCTGCGACATCCCGGACCCTGAAACGGACACACAGGAGAGGCTGGAGGCTGCACAGCGCGCAGCGCGCAGCAGCATGTCACGGGCGCAGCACAGAACAAGGGGGGGGGGGGGGCAGCAGACAGGCTTGGGGCTAGCCTTAAAGGAAACTGGAGGACAACAGGGAGGACAGAAGATGTGTGGTTGTCACCCAGTGCATTCCTGGACTGTTGCTAGGCAACGGCCTGGACACATCCTGCAAGAGATGGCAGTGACATCACACTCCTGATTACAAGGGGAAGGGGGAGTTTCCTTTTTACCACAGTGAAATGTACAATTGGCCAATGAAGACGTTCCCTGTAAGCCGCGCAGTGCAGATTGGGGCGTGAAGAGATGTCAAGGGCGCCATTACTTACGCAAAGTCGCCTATGCCTGCATGAGAACTGGAAGAAAAAAAAACTCCCTACATCTGTACGACACACGTAAGTGTATATAGACCTGCCGCGCGGCGTCTCCCATCATCCGGCACCTCGGCTGTCAGGAGGACGCCGGATTATCGGAATATCACAGCGCGGATAATGGGGGGGGGAGGCAGGAGATGACAATATGTATCAATCCGTATTGGTAATGTTATTTATTTATTTTTGTTGCCATTTTGATACAAAAAATATTAACGAATACAAAAAAATCCACCAAAACTGGTGCTTAAGACGGCGCCTCCCCAGTCACATACTGGTTTTACTGGTTCTGTAAGTTATTCCGATACAGGGACAGAATTTAACCCCAGCAGTTTGATATCATGGCGGACGACATTTAAAGCACCCCGAATGTTCAAGTCAATGAGATCTCTTTCTGGAAAAGCTGGGTGGCAACCAATATGGATGCTGTGGGGGTCGCCTCTCCGCTTTCCCCGACACCTGAAGGTACAATCTATCCCTTCCTTCTCGGCCACTGCCATTCCGGGGTCTGGGAAAGCTGAGTGATAACGATAACTTGCATTACAGCACCCATGGGAGTTATCATCCAGCTTTCCAGGGCCCCTGAACAGCCAGTCCACTGATATATGCAGTAACCAGGCTGCTCTGCCGTTCCGAGGTCTGGACAAGCTGGGTCACCACTGCTGGCAGACGGAGCAGACTGTGGGGTATGGACTCTTCTACGTTCCGGATGCTGTGGGTACGAGGCCCGAGGCGCAGCGCACGGATCCGCTGACACCTCCGTGTACGGCGGCATTACCTGATGTGCGTCCCCTGACGGCACGATGTAGGCCTGGATCGTCTCGGTGGCGCCCCTAGAGGACTTCATTGTCTGGCGCAGCTGGCGCAGCAGCTCCGTGGTGATCTTCGGCGCCATTCTTAATGCCTGAAACACAAGAAGATTTCATGAAATTCTGAACTTCATCAAATTGAGAAAAAAAGAGGCGAAGACCATTCCGGAAAATCTGTCCTATTTGGACACATCCGAGCCTGAAATTCCTTTAATCCAGCACTGAGCGGACAGTCCCGGGGCGGATGAGTCCGAGAGTCCGGCACTGAGCCGACGGTCCCGGGGCGGATGAGTCCGACAGTCCGGCACTGAGCCGACGGTCCCGGGGCGGATGAGTCCGACAGTCCGGCACTGAGCCGACGGTCCCGGGGCGGATGAGTCCGACAGTCCGGCACTGAGCAGACGGTCCCGGGGCGGATGAGTCCGACACTGAGCCGACGGTCCCGGGGCGGATGAGTCCGACAGTCCGGCACTGAGCCGACGGTCCCGGGGCGGATGAGTCCGACAGTCCGGCACTGAGCCGACGCTCCCGGGGCGGATGAGTCCGACAGTCCGGCACTGAGCCGACGCTCCCGGGGCGGATGAGTCCGACAGTCCGGCACTGAGCCGACGCTCCCGGGGCGGATGAGTCCGACAGTCCGGCACTGAGCCGACGCTCCCGGGGCGGATGAGTCTGACAGTCCGGCACTGAGTCGACGGTCCCGGGGCGGATGAGTCCGACAGTCCGGCACTGAGCCGACGGTCCCGGGGCGGATGAGTCCGGCACTGAGCCGACGGTCCCGGGGCGGATGAGTCCGACAGTCTGGCACTGAACCGAGTCCGACACTGAGCCGACAGTCCCGGGGCGGATGAGTCCGACAGTCCGGCACTGAGCCGACAGTCCCGGGGCGGATGAGTCCGACAGTCCCGGGGCGGATGAGTCCGACAGCCCCGGGGCGGATGAGTCCGACAGCCCCGGGGCGGATGAGTCCGACAGCCCCGGGCGGATGAGTCCGACAGCCCCGGGGCGGATGAGTCCGACCCGGGGCGGATGAGTCCGACAGTCCCGGGGCGGATGAGTCCGACAGTCCCGGGGCGGATGAGTCCGACAGTCCGGCACTGCCTGTATGTACTGACACTGGGGCGAACACAGTGCCAGCAGCTTGCAATAATTCAGGACTTCTTTAATCTGCCGGATTATCGGAATTTTACTGTAAATACAGTCCTCGAGAATAGTCCAGCATATTAAACCGCGCTGTATATACGTGCGCCAAATTGACACAGCGCAATACCCGCCTGCCACCATCATACCCCCGCCAACCAGAACACATTAAAGGGGCGGCCATTGAGTTTCCATTCCTCACCATTTTCTAGACCTCTGCTTGCTGGCAATGAATGGAAACACCCTTGATTATCGCCGTACAGAACTAACGCTGAGCGTTTGCTACAATTGCATCCTGCCCAGAGGCCAGCCTGATACATTTTCCCTGCGCTGACACACTGCGACAAACAGAGCAGAACAGAAATCTGTGCCGCAGGATTTGAGACAACTGTAACGAACCCTCAGCGGGTAGTAAAATGGCGCAGCTTGTCTGCATCTGTCCGGTCTCCCCTCAGGATTCCCAGACAATCAGATGCCGGATTAGAGGAACGTGACTGATCAGAAGGAAATTCTCCCCAATATCAGGACACTGCAGTCACGCTCCGTGTCAGTGAATGGAAATCATAGTGACATCAACTTCTATTAGATGACACAAAAATTTATAAAGAGGAATCCCCCCAATAAAAGAACCACAGAATAATATAACCCAGCAGCCATGAACCCCCCTCAGTGGTGCAGACACCCCAAAACAGCCCCATTCCCACTATACATCCCAGTACAACAGTAACCCCCCTCCCTGGTCACGTGACCCGCACCCCTTCCCGCCCGGAGCCCCACATTCCCCTCACCATGCACAGACACCCCGACTTCCTCTAAGCTCAGTGCTGCCGGTGACGCGGAGGCTGCCGGGAGCTGTAGTCCAGACACTCACTCCTCCCCGCTCACAGCCGTCTGCCAATCAGGAGGGAGAACTACACCTCCCGGCATGCATCGCGCGGTCGCGTCCTGTCAATTGTGTGCAGACTCAGTGCGGGGCGGGGGGGGGACTACAGACCGGTCAGTGATAGTGTCCTGAGTCCTGGGAGGAGCAGGTGTACTACAAGTCTCAGCAGGTCCTGGAGCCTGGATTCACTACAGGTCTCAGAATGCCCTGACAAGCTTTAGATTCCCAGAGCCGCCTCTGATTGATGCCTTCCAATGTCAGACCTAGTCCTGCGGACACAGCTGAGGGTTTGTCACAGTTGCATCTCGGCCATACACATTGTATGATGTCTGAGGACCCCCTGATGTGTATGGGGGTCTCCCGACTCTCCCCTCATGGTAGCTGCTTCATTTCTAAGCCACAAGAGCAGTGGGTGCAGGGAGAGGGAGTCAGCAAAGCCCCCCACAGTCCACATGAAGGACACCACAGCCTCTGCGTGGAGGGGAGTGACTGCCGGACTCCGGGGGTCCAAGGGGTCGCGCGGTTCGTTATAGGTGGTGATTACGGGCACTACCGGTGGACATTTACTGATTAATGTTTAGCCATTTATTATATTTTTTCAGCATGAAAGGGTTAATGGTGTCCGCGGCAGTCGCGGCCCTGATTTATTTATTTATTGTTAAATGGCTCCAAATCCTCTGCTTCCCTTTACACCCATAAAGCAACATGATAAAATTCTGACCTCCTGCAACCACCACTAGAGGGAGCTCACTACATACAGATTATACAGCCACCACTAGAGGGAGCTCACTACATACAGATTATACAGCCACCACTAGAGGGAGCTCACTACATGCATATTATACAGCCACCACTAGAGGGAGCTCACTACATACAGATTATACAGCCACCACTAGAGAGAGTTCACTACATACAGATTATACAGTCACCACTAGAAGGAGCTCACTACATACAGATTATACAGACACCACTAGAGGGAGCTCACTACATACAGATTATACAGCCACCACTAGAGGGAGCTCACTACATACAGATTATACAGCCACCACTAGAGGGAGCTCACTACATACAGATTATACAGCCACCACTAGAGGGAGCTCACTACATACAGATTATACAGCCACCACTAGAGGGAGCTCACTACATACAGATTATACAGTCACCACTAGAGGGAGCTCACTGCATACAGATCATACAGCCACCACTAGAGGGAGCTCACTACATACAGATTATACAGTCACCACTAGAGGGAGCTCACTACATACAGATTACACAGCCACCACTAGAGGGAGCTCACTACATACAGATTACACAGCCACCACTAGAGGGAGCTCACTACATACAGATTATATAGCCACCACTAGAGGGAGCTCACTACATACATATTATACAGCCACCACTAGAGGGAGCTCACTACATACAGATTACACAGCCACCACTAGAGGGAGCTCACTACATACAGATTATACAGCCACCACTAGAGGGAGCTCACTACATACATATTATACAGCCACCACTAGAGGGAGCTCACTACATACAGATTACACAGCCACCACTAGAGGGAGCTCACTACATACATATTATACAGCCTCCACTAGAGGGAGCTCACTACATACAGATTATACAGCCACCACTAGAGGGAGCTCACTACATACATATTATACAGCCACCACTAGAGGGAGCTCACTACATACAGATTATACAGCCACCACTAGAGGGAGCTCACTACATATAGATTATACAGCCACCACTAGAGGGAGCTCACTACATACAGATTATACAGCCACCACTAGAGGGAGCTCACTACATACAGATTATACAGCCACCACTAGAGGGAGCTCACTACATACATATTATACAGCCACCACTAGAGGGAGCTCACTACATACAGATTATACAGCCACCACTAGAGGGAGCTCACTACATACATATTATACAATCACCACTAGAGGGAGCTCACTACATACAGATTATACAGCCACCACTAGAGGGAGCTCACTACATACAGATTATACAGCCACCACTAGAGGGAGCTCACTACATACAGATTATACAATCACCACTAGGGGGAGCTGACTGCATACAGATTATACAGCCACCACTAGAGGGAGCTCACTGCATACAGATAATACAGCCACCACTAGGAGGAGCTCACTACATACAGATTATACAGCCACCACTAGAGGGAGCTCACCACATACAGATTATACAGCCTCCACTAGAGGGAGCTCACTACATACAGATTATACAGTCACCACTAGAGGGAGCTCACTACATACAGATTATACAGCCACCACTAGAGAGAGCTCACTACATACAGATTATACAATCACCACTAGGAGGAGCTCACTACATACAGATTATACAGCCACCACTAGAGGGAGCTCACTACATAGAGATTATACAGCCACCTCTAGAGGGAGCTCACTACATACAGATTATACAATCACCACTAGGAGGAGCTCACTACATACATATTATACAGCCACCACTAGAGGGAGCTCACTACATACAGATCATACAGCCACCACTAGAGGGAGCTCACTACATACAGATCATACAGCCACCACTAGAGAGAGCTCACTACATACAGATTATACAGCCACCACTAGGGGGAGTTCACTACATACAGATTATATAGCCACCACTAGAGGGAGCTCACTACATACAGATTATACAGTCACCACTAGAGGGAGCTCACTACATACAGATTATACAGCCACCACTAGAGGGAGCTCACTACATACATATTATACAATCACCACTAGAGGGAGCTCACTACATACAGATTATACAGCCACCACTAGAGGGAGCTCACTACATACAGATTATACAGCCACCACTAGAGGGAGCTCACTACATACAGATTATACAATCACCACTAGGGGGAGCTCACTGCATACAGATTATACAGCCACCACTAGAGGGAGCTCACTGCATACAGATAATACAGCCACCACTAGAGGGAGCTCACTACATACAGATTATACAGCCACCACTAGAGGGAGCTCACCACATACAGATTTTATTACAAGACCCGGAGGCTCATATTGCTATTCTCCTTCTTTACTCTGACCAATAGCAGCAAAGAACAAATAAAAAATATTGACACATGTCATCAGCCCCTCCCCATAGTCTCTCTATAACAGGCCACACCGCCTGCAAATCCTCCTCTTTCTTTGCTGCTGACCGCAGAGATAAGTATTGAGATTTTACTGTTCATGTCATTATGACTCGCATGTATATATAGAGATACTGTTTGGTTTTGTTTAGCTTGATTTGCTTCCCCCCCCCCTTTTTGGGGCGATTTGGGGCCATTTATTGATATATTTATTGATATATATCTATATTTCATTGGTTTTCGTTTGTGTGTACTTGGTTTTCCCTTATTATCTCCTCGCCTGCTTGGCTTGTAGGAGGTTATTTTTGCGCCCCTTCATCTGTGTTCCGTTCATCCATCTTGCGCTGCTGCGCCTATCTGTGACCCTCCTTTCAGCTTCCCCTCCCTTTCTGGCGGGTCTTTTTCCCGCCGCTTACCTCAGTGCAGCTGCGGCGGCTCCCTCTGTTTCTTCCTGGCAAGCGCCCGAGATCTCGCGAGATCTTGGGCGCTTCCGCTTCCGCCTGTGACGTCATCGCATATCGGAGCTCCGGCCGCATCGCTGCCGTCCTCTGTCATTTTTCTTACAGGTTTTCCTTCAGCGGTTTCTATCCTTTTACTGGTCTTGGGGCAAATCCCCTTTGCCAGCCTCCCCCATCTAGTGTTCTCACAGTCACATTCAAAGTACAGTCGGCCATAATATTTAAGTGCCAGCATGCCTAAGAATGTGCATGCTGCCCAGGGCCCTGCAGAGGAGGATCTTCCTCTAATGGAATTAACCCCTTCGGGGGAAGATGGCCATGCCCCGATCCCTGGCGGTCATGATACGGATTTTCAGGCATCCATATCTAGCGCCATTGCTGCAGCCATGGGATCTATGACTTCTGTCATCTCCCAGACTATTGCCCAGGCCCTTGCGGCCCATCCAGCTACCTCTCAAGCCCCACAGCCCGTCATGGTGTCCCCACCCACCGGGCCAGTGATTTCTGCCTCCAGAAAAAGGAATAGTAAGGGTGATGATGTTTCCACCAATGTTGGCGCGCTTGGTCCGCGCAAGAGAGCCCGTACGCGTCGGGCAGAACGCACGCGCAACTGGAAAAGTGCTAGAGCACTGCAGGAGATGGATTCCGACTCTGATATCGGATCCGAGGAGGAGGCTTTAGATGACGCCTTTGAGGAGGCAGAGGAGGACCCATCAGGGGTCGTGGAAGAAAACCCCTTACCAGGGTGTAGCTCCATGGTTTCGGCAGCAGGTGTGTCCTTGACAGACCCATCAGGGGAACCGCTCTTTGACCCGGATTCCCTACACCACCCTCGGTCTGCGGAGTGGTTGCCGTTGGAGCACGTCTCCAAATATTTGGAGGCCCGCGTGCGTTGCCCCCTCTCCAAAGAGGCGCGCAACAAGCTTAGGGCAGAGTGCCCCAGACCCATAATCCCGAACAGGGTTTGCGAGACTCCAGCGGTAGACCCCAAAATGACTCAATTCCTCGCAAAATCTGGGTGGAATCCGAGAAAGGGTCTGGAGTCAGCCCTGCGTGCGTGTCAGGATAAGCTCCTGGACATATTTGGCCCCCTGGCAAAGATTTTCGACTTGGCCGAGGTTGCCAAGGCCGAGGGTAAGCAGGTAGACCCTCTAGAGCTGCGCGAGTGGGTGCAGCGCGCGATTTGCGTAGCAGGAAACGTTAACACGTCCCTGGCTATTGAACGGCGCAAGGCCATACTTTTCAAGGTGGAGCCTAAACTCTCCAACTTGGCGCTTACCGAAGCCGGTAAGGAGGCCCAGGGCCTGCTGTTTGGCGAGTCCTTTATTAAGGACTTAGGACGGTTCGTTGGTGCTTTTACAGCACTCGATAAGGCCCAAAGTTCAATGAAGCGGGTGTTTCACGGTAGGGTCTCTACCAGGGCCGGCAGTTTCAGGGGCCGTCTGTCCGGCCGTGCCCATTTTCAGTCCCGTGCTACGGGCAGAGGCTCCTTCTCCCAGAGACCTGCGTTCCAGGAGCAGAGGCGAGAGTCATCATCCTTTTTCCCTTCCCGGGGAGGATCCTGGAGGCCTAGAGGATACAGAGGAAACCCTGGTTCCAGACGGCCTTATGGTAAGACCGATGCCTCATTTCAATTCTTTGACTGTTTGTGTAGGGGGCAGACTCCGGCTCTTTTCTCGAGCTTGGTCGCACATCACCTCGGATCAATGGATTCTCTCCACGGTCAGGGGTTTCCACATAGAGCTGACATCTTCTCATCTATCCATTCCGCCCCCACACCCGGCAGTGCTGTCGGTAGAGAGCCGCATACTTGTGGACTCAGAGCTATCAGATCTCTTCCGCAAAGGGGCCATAGAGCCGGCTCCGGCATCCACTGGTGCGGTAATCAGCAACATTTTCTTGGTGGCGAAAAAAGGGGGCCAGCTACGGCCCGTCATCAACTTACGCGCTCTCAACGCGTTCGTCAGGTACCGCCATTTCAAGATGGAGGGCATCCATCTCCTTCGGGACCTACTTCAGGTGGGCGATTGGATGGTCAAGTTGGACCTGAAGGACGCTTATCTTACCGTCCCTGTCGAGGACGCGTCCAGGGACCTTCTATGTTTCCTTTGGAAGGACAGGGTTTGGCGGTTTACATGCCTCCCTTTCGGCCTTTCTTCAGCTCCGTGGTGCTTCACCAAGCTGATGCGCCCTGCTATGGCCTGGCTACGCAGTCGGGGAGTTCGCCTCATCGTCTATCTGGACGACATCCTGATCATGGCACAGGATCATGCGGTGTTGCTGACTCACCTTCGCTGGACTATGGATCTCCTGTTGGAGCTGGGTTTCCTTCTCAATCAGGAGAAGTCCTGTCTCACCCCGGCTCGCGAGATGGAGTTCCTGGGGTTTCTGGTGGATTCCACGGCAGGGACTCTCAGCCTACCACCGTCCAAGGTTCGGTCCATTCGGAAGGAATTGTGCAGAGCCAAGTCGTCCTCCCAGATCCCGTTGCGTCAACTAGCCAGGATCATAGGGCTTCTAGCGTCATCTATCCAGGCGGTCTTCCCAGCCCCACTACATTACCGGGCCCTCCAGCGTCTGAAGATTTTCCACCTTCGGGAAGGGGCTTCCTATGCGGATTGGATTTCCCTGGACGAGGAAACCAAGGAGGAGTTGTCCTGGTGGATCCACAATTTACAGGCTTGGAACGGCAAAGCCATTTTCGGTCATCGTCCGGACTTCGTAGTGGATTCGGATGCCAGCCTGTCGGGCTGGGGAGCTCACTGCGAGGGGATCTCAACCGGAGGCGGCTGGTCAGCGGACGAAGCGGGATTCCATATCAATGCGCTGGAACTGTTGGCAGGTTCGTTCGCAATCAGGAGTTTCACGAGAGACACGGCCAAGGCCTGCATTCAACTTCGCATGGACAACGTGTCGGCAGTGCGATACATCAATGGTATGGGCGGTACACGTTCCACCATCCTATCTCGGTTGGCGAAGGATTTCTGGGACTACTGTCTGGACAAGGAGTTGATTGTCTTGGCGGAATATCTTCCGGGCGTCCAGAACATTCGGGCAGATTGGAGCTCTCGATATCTCTCCGACTCCAGCGACTGGCAGTTAGATCCAGCGGTGTTCCGGTCCTTAACGTCTCTTTGGGGGCATTGCTGTATCGACCTGTTTGCCTCCCGTCTGAACACGCAGCTGCCACGTTTCTACAGTTGGCGCCCGGACCCAGAGGCCGAAGCTGTGGACGCGTTCCTACAGGATTGGTCGCGGGGTCTGCTCTACGCATTCCCCCCCTTCCAACTGATTCCCAGGACCCTGATTCAGGTACGCCGTCATTCAGCGGATCTGGTTCTGCTGGTCCCGTTTTGGACTTCCCAGTCGTGGTTTCCTCACCTTCTGGAGATGATGATAGAGACCCCGTACCTGCTCCCGACATCTCAGACTCTCCTCCGAGGTCCGAATCACCAGCTACATCCTCTTCTCCTGGACGGATCTCTGCGCCTGTTGGCGTGTCGACTTTCAGGGGACCCTGGGAGGTCCCGGGAGTTTCGGGAACAGCTAGAGTCCTTTTGGAGAACGCCTGGGCCCCAGGGACCAGAAGATCTTACAGATCTGCCTGGGGATCTTGGGATCGCTGGTGCGTGGCTAGGAACTTGGATCCCGTTTCGGCTCCTGTGACGGAGATCTTGCACTTCCTGTCTTCTCTTTTCGACCAGGGCAAGGCCTATCGCACGATCAGCCTTTTCAGGTCGGCCATTTCTGCGTCCCACCAGGGGTTTGATGGTACTCCTGCGGGGCAACATCCTTTGGTGTGCCGTCTATTGCGCGGCTCTCGGATGTCTCGGCCTCCTAGACCTAGATTTTCGGCTACTTGGGACGTGTCTTGTGTCCTTTCCTTTCTATCTTCTTGGCCTCAGAGTTCAGACCTGTCCTTACGGCAACTGTCGGCGAAGCTCGTCACTCTTTTCTGTCTAATTTCCTGCAAGCGGGTGTCCGACGTCCGGGCTTTAGATTATGATGCCCGCTCGTATACTCCGGAGGGGGTCTCCTTTGACATCTCTAGGAGGACCAAGTCTCACATACGCTCGGTCGCTTACCCGGCTTTCCCGGCCTCGCCTTCTCTCTGTCCGGTGGAATGCCTCAAGGAGTATGAAGCTCGAACTTCCCTTCATCGTTCACGGGAGTTTCCTCATCTTTTCCTCTCTACCATTCGTCCTTTCGCCCCGGTGACCACTCCCACGCTGGCTAGGTGGATGAAGTGGATCATGGAATTGGCGGGCGTGGACACTTCCATCTTTTCGGCACATTCCGTTAGGGGGGCATCCGCTACCTCTTTGGCGGTGTCTGGCGCCAGGTTGGAGGACATTTTGAAATTGGCAGACTGGTCCAGAGTGTCCACATTCAGAGAATTTTACTTCCGTCCAGGTCCTCACGTTTTCTCGTCAATCATTGAAAATTTGTCTTAACTTTGAACTCGCAATATGAGCCTCCGGGTCTTGTAATAAAATCAGGTGATTTTCCTATTTCATGACGTAAAGTCATGATTTTATTAAAGACACGGAGGCGAGTATTGCCCACCCTACGTTTTCCCTCCCTATGTGAGTTTAATATTGGAATGATTTTGATTGTGTGTCATTTGCATATTGATTTAACTCTATGAGTTTTTTCCTGAGTAGGTTTGTCGCAACCATTTGTTTGGGAATACAATGCACCAATTTGCTTCTATCATGGTTCTGTTTTCGCCTTTTTTCAGGTTGAGATCGGTCAGTTCCGTGGTGTCCTTTGTTCTACGTCCTGGTTCGGAGGGTCGGCAGTTCGGTTCCAGCCGGTCATGTGACGTGGACTGCTTCAGGAGGTTCTTCAAGGTTGTTCCTGGTGTTCCTGTTCGCTTCCGGATGGATGGCGCTTTTGTTTCCCAGGCTGTTCCGGTTCCTGGTTGGCGGTTCGGTTGGACTGTTTGGTTTTTCAAAGAAAGAGGAGGATTTGCAGGCGGTGTGGCCTGTTATAGAGAGACTATGGGGAGGGGCTGATGACATGTGTCAATATTTTTTATTTGTTCTTTGCTGCTATTGGTCAGAGTAAAGAAGGAGAATAGCAATACTCGCCTCCGTGTCTTTAATAAAATCATGACTTTACGTCATGAAATAGGAAAATCACCTGATTATACAGTCACCACTAGAGGGAGCTCACTACATACAGATTATACAGCCACCACTAGAGGGAGCTCACTACATACAGATTATACAGTCGCCACTAGAGGGAGCTCACTACATACAGATTATACAGCCACCACTAGAGGGAGCTCATTACAGACAGATTATACAGTCACCACTAGAGGGAGCTCACTACATACAGATTATACAGCCACCACTAAAAGGAGCTCACTACATGCAAATTATACAGTCACCACTAGAGGGAGCTCACTACATACAGATTACACAGCCACCACTAGAGGGAGCTCACTACATACAGATTATACAGCCACCACTAGAGGGAAGCTCACTACATACAGATTATACAGTCACCACTAGAGGGAGCTCACTACATACAGATTATACAGCCACCACTAGAGGGAGCTCACTACATACAGATTATACAGCCACCACTAGGGGGAGCTCACTACATACAGATTATACAGTCACCACTAGAGGGAGCTCACTACATACAGATTATACAGCCACCACTAGGGGGAGCTCACTACATACAGATTATACAGCCACCACTAGAGGGAGCTCACTACATACAGATTACACAGCCACTACTAGAGGGAGCTCACTACATACAGATTATACAGCCACCACTAGGGGGAGCTCACTACATACAGATTATACAGCCACCACTAGAGGGAGCTCACTACATACAGATTACACAGCCACCACTAGAGGGAGCTCACTACATACAGATTATACAGCCACCACTAGGGGGAGCTCACTACATACAGATTATACAGCCACCACTAGAGGGAGCCCACTACATACAGATTATACAGCCACCACTAGAGGGAGCTCACTACATACAGATTATACAGTCACCACTAGAGGGAGCTCCCTACATACAGATTATACAGCCACCACTAGAAGGAGCTCACTACATACAGATTATACAGCCACCACTAGAGGGAGCTCACTGCATACAGATTATACAGCCACCACTAGAGGGAGCTCACTACATACAGATTATACAATCACCACTAGGGGGAGCTCACTGCATACAGATTATACTGCCACCACTAGAGGGAGCTCACTACATACAGATTATACAATCACCACTAGGAGGAGCTCACTACATACAGATTATGCAGCCAACACTAGAGGGAGTTCACTACATACAGATTATACAGTCACCACAAGAGGGAGCTCACTACATATAGATTATACAGCCACCAATAGAGAGAGCTCACTACATACAGATTATGCAGCCAACACTAGAGGGAGTTCACTACATACAGATTATACAGCCACCAATAGAGGGAGCTCATTGTAACGGATCCCCTGGCACCCCGACTGAGTACCTCCGTTGCTGGATGCTCCTAGCGTTTCCTGAGGTCTCCAAGCACTCTGGCAGACACCACCATCACCGAACCGAAGAAGCAGATAAATCCTCTTCAAGCATATGAATGCTGTAGACAGTGGAATAGGAAACCATACGAATAGGTTTACGCTCCTAGCAGTCAAACTGGAACAGCATACCATGAATCCTCCCCCCCAAGAATGAGACGACACTTCACTTTGAGGGTTAAAACAGGAACTGACTGTACTTCAAGAACAGCCTCTTTTATTCACAAACCACAAACATAGTACTGCCCACAGGGTTTTGAAATACAACCAATCAGTATATTACAACACATACAATGTAACTGCAGCAACCAATCGTTCACGCCCCCAGAGGACCAGAAGGGAGACTGCGACACAGGACAGATACAACACATCCCCACAATGCATCATGGTTTCCTCCTCTCTGTCCTGGAGACAACCGAGGAGCAATCCAATTATCTCTCAGGACAAAGGGAAATCGCCAATACACATGTGGAGACAACAGGACAAACATCACCATTTAAACACACAATGGGACAATAGAACAATGGGAAAATAGAGACACACCCAGCATATTCCTCCCCTCTGTCTATCCACCCAACTATCTCCCAAGCTGACAAGTTGCACTTATTATAAATTGTTACAACTTTGTGAGGTTACATTGTCCATACATATAACTTATATCAATTTAACCAGTATAACTTGGGGACAAACCTATCCAAAATTCCCTGGAATAGGTTCAGGGGTTTAAAAGTTAGTAGGGGCCATAATCCTGAGGCAAGAGGCTTTTAAACAGCCCCCTCCAAAACCCAGTGGCGAGGTTGGTTTCGCCACACATCTCCCCCCCCCCCCCCCCCCAGGGAAGACTAACCAGATACCTGACCTCACGCCGGTCGGTACCTGAGTTAGTCTGGCCGCCCACCCACAACCCAATACTGGACCTGTTGAATTTAGTAGCCTGTCTCTGTCCAGTGAATCCACCAAGGTTATATTGGTAGCTGGTACTCCCGGTCTCTGAGTTGCTCCCTGGCTTGGAGTGGAGGTTGCTTTGTGGGCAGGGATCAGTGGGACTCTGCCCTGGTGCCAGCGTTACCACGGAAGAAGCCTGGTTGGAGTCTGGTTGTTGGAGGGGGAAACCGACTGTCTCCCCTTTGGCTAAACAGCCCGGTTGCTGGGGGACAGGACCGACTGTCCCTACCCCCTGTGCTGTAAGTGCAGAGACCACGGTCCCATCTGCACTGTTGTGGGGCTTACTGTCTCCCCCTGGTGCGTTAAGCTGCCGCTGGGGAGAGGGGATAACGAGCTCCTCTCCCATACATACTTCCAGCTGCTGGGGAGGGCGACCGACCGCCTCCGCTCCCAATACAGTGTCCTGCTGCTGGGGAAAGGAGACTGGGCTCTCTATTCCCTGTAGGACACTCTGCCGCTGGGGGACAGGACCGACTGTCTCTGCCCCCTGTAACTCCGCCTGCCGCTGGGGAATGGAGACTGGGCTCCCAATTCCCAATAAATGACACGGCCGCTGGGGAATGGAGACTGGGCTCCCAATTCCGAATAAATCACACGGCCGCTGGGGAATGGAGACTGCGCTCCCAATTCCCTGTAAATCACCCAGCCGCTGGGGAGAGGGGGTAGCAAGCTCCTCTCCCATACATACTTCCAGCCTCTGGGGAGGGAGACCGACTGTCTCCGCTCCCAATACAGTGTCCTGTTGCTGGGGAAAGGAGACTGGGCTCTCTATTCCCTGTAGGACACGCTGCCGCTGGGGGGCAGGACCGACTGTCTCTGCCCCCTCTAACTCAGCCTGCCGCTGGGGAATGGAGACTGGGCTCCCAATTCCCTGCAGGACCGGTGGAGAGACATCGGTCCCACCTCCACCGACCACCTGGGGTTCTTCCCAGTAAATCTCCACAATATCTGCCCAGCTGAATGAGTCTAGATCCGGGTCTGTCATCTTGCTGTCCTGCTGAGCCTCCCCAATAGAGTGGAAGAGATCTCAGTAGTCCTGCTCCAGTTCCCACTCCAGGGTTGCTAGGTGAGCCAGGTCTTTCTCTACCTAATGGGGGTTATCCCAATCTTGCCTAGCCTCCCTCTCATAGAAAATGTCCTTAAGTCTGGACTGTGCAGGGCTCCCGAAGTCAGGCTCTGCAAAGGACTCCCATAACAAGCCAGGACCATCAAACTCCTCCCTCTGGCTTGTCATGCTCAGCTGTCCAGGATATATACTGTGCCATATACCACCAGAGCGCCTGGTAGGCATCCTCCAGCCATAGCTCCTGCCATACCCGATGCTCTAGTTCCTTCACCCATTCCTCCAGGGGCTGCTCTCCCAGGAAGGGCATCCGCAGGGCCACTTGCTTCTGCAATCGCTGCTCTTCACTGGGGAGACTCTCGCCTCGCTGGTATTGTACATTATCCAGGGCCTGGTACCAGATGCCTTTTCTTAAAGCATCCCGGCCATCCAGGTCTTCCTCATTGTATGCCACTGCTGGTTCCATTCTGGTGCTGTCAGGGTCGCTGTACTAGGACATGCGTTGCCCTCAAATTGCAAAATCCATGGAATGGTGTCTCCTGTAGCTGTCCTTCTGAGTACCTCCGTTGCTGGATGCTCCTAGCGTTTCCTGAGGTCTCCAAGCACTCTGGCAGACACCACCATCACCGAACCGAAGAAGCAGATAAATCCTCTTCAAGCATATGAATGCTGTCAAACTGGAACAGCATACCATGAATCCTCCCCCCCCCCAAGAATGAGACAACACTTCACTTTGAGGGTTAAAACAGGAACTGACTGTACTTCAAGTACAGCCTCTTTTATTCACAAACCACAAACATAGTACTGCCCACAGGGTTTTGAAATACAACCAATCAATATATTACAACACATACAATGTAACTACAGCAACCAATCGTTCACGCCCCTAGGGGACCAGAAGGGAGACTGCGACACAGGACAGATACAACACATCCCCACAATGCATCATGGTTTCCTCCTCTCTGTCCTGGAGACAACCGAGGAGCAATCCAATTATCTCTCAGGACAAAGGGAAATCGCCAATACACATGTGGAGACAACAGGACAGACATCACCATTTAAACACACAATGGGACAATAGAACAATGGGACAATAGAGACACACCCAGCATATTCCTCCCCTCTGTCTATCCACTCAACTATCTCCCAAGCTGACAAGTTACACTTATTATAAATTGTTACAACTTTGTGAGGTTACATTGTCCATACATATAACTTACATCAATTTAACCAGTATAACTTGGGGACAAACCTATCCAAAATTCACTTGAATAGGTTCAGGGGTTTAAAAGTTAGTATGGACCATAATCCTGAGGCAAGAGGCTTTTAAACAGGCCTCTCCAAAACCCAGTGGCGAGGTTGGTTTTGCCACACTCATTACATACAGATTATACAGTCACCACTAGAGGGAGCTCACTGCATACAGATTATACAGCCACCACTAGAGGGAGCTCACTACATACAGATTATACAGTCACCACTAGGAGGAGCTCACTACATACAGATTATACATCCACCACTAGAGAGAGCTCACTACATACAGATTATACAGCCACCACTAGAGGGAGCTCACTACATACAGATTCTACAGCCACCACTAGGGGGAGTTCACTACATACAGATTATACAGCCACCATTAGAGGGAGCTCACTACATACAAATTATACAGCCACCACTAGAGTGAGCTCACTACATACAGATCATACAGTCACCACTAGAGGGAGCTCACTACATACAGATTATACAGCCACCACTAGGAGGAGCTCACTACATACAGATTATACAGCCACCACTAGGGGGCGCTCACTACATACAGATTATACAGCCACCACTAGAGGGAGCTCACTACATACAGATCATACAGTCACCACTAGAGGGAGCTCACTACATACAAATTATACAGCCACCACTAGAGGAAGCTCACTACATACCGATTATACAGCCACCATTAGAGGAAGCTCACTACATACAGATTATACAGCCACCACTAGAGGGAGCTCACTACACACAGATTATACAGCCACCACTAGGTGGGAGCTCACCACATACAGATTATACAGCCACCACTAGAGGGAGCTCACTACATACAGATTATACAGCCACCACTAGGGGGAGCTCACTACATGCAGATTATACAGCCACCACTAGAGGGAGCTCACTACATAGAGATTATACAGTCACCACTAGAGGGAGCTCACTACATACAGATTATACAGCCACCACTAGAGGGAGCTCACTACATACAGATCATACAGCCACCACTAGAGGGAGCTCACTGCATACAGATTATACAGCCACCACTAGAGGGAGCTCACTACATACAGATTATACAGTCACCACTAGAGGGAGCTCACTACATACAGATTATACAGCCACCACTAGGGGGAGCTCCCTACATACAGATTATACAGCCACCACTAGAGGGAGCTCACTACATACAGATTATACAGTCACCACTAGAGGGAGCTCACTACATACAGATTATACAGCCACCACTAGAGGGAGCTCACTACATACAGATTATACAGCCACCACTAGAGGGAGCTCACTACATACAGATTATACAGCCACCACTAGAGGGAGCTCACTACATACAGATTTTATTACAAGACCCGGAGGCTCATATTGCTATTCTCCTTCTTTACTCTGACCAATAGCAGCAAAGATAAAAAATAAATATTGAACATTTGAATAGCCCCTCCCCATAGTCCCAGTATAACAGGCCACTCCGCCTGCAAATCCTCCTCTTTCTTTGCTGCTGACCGCAGAGATAAGTACCTGTGATATTTGTCTGATTACTATTACGGTTATCTTATTGGTTTTTTCCCCTTTTTTGGTTTTGTGGGATATTCTATTGTTTGCAGGTTGTTTTATGGGATCTCCCATTGTCTGATGCTGTGTATTTCCTTGGCACAGCTCTGGTGACCCTGTTATTCAGGAGTACCCCTGTGCGTCCGATTATCCCCTTTGGGGTTCTCATCCCCTTCTGTCTGTACCTTCCCCTATCGGGGGTTTTTACTTTTTGACATCTGACTGAGTTTTTTCTCTCTCTCCTGCTTGCCGTTTCACACTGCACACTCCCCCTCGGTTTCTCTCCCCCATCCGCTTCTCTTTCGCGCCGCGGCTCACCTCTGATCTTGCCGCCGGCGCTCCTGCTTGCCGCGCTTCGCTCCGCCCGAGATCTCGCGAGATCTCGGGCGCTTCCGCTTCCGGTTTCAGTGCGGCGCTCCGGAGTCTCGGCGCACACTGCCCTGCATCTGCTCTCCGGCTCCTGTGCTCGGCGGCCTCCCTACTTACCGGCTCCTGTTTTTTCCTGTCAGGTTTTTCTCCCCCACTCTAGTTCCTCTCCCTGGCTGGGGAAAATCCTCACCAGCGGAGTACTTAGGGTAGGGTTAGTTTTCAGATTAACCCCTTCACTACAGATATAGAGGCGGGCTGTGTGATTATGCCCAATACAGATCTCAGTGGGCAGGGCCCTATGGAAGAGGATATGCCTCAGGCTGATTTAACCCCTTCTGGGGATGATTGTGATACAGGGACGCCCTCTGCGGATCCTTCCCTGGTTTTTCAAAATACCTTATCCAATGCGATTGCTGCGGCTATGGGATCAATGACTTCAGTCATATCCCAGTCTATTGCCCAGGCCCTTGCCTCCCATCCAGCCGCCTCTACCGCCCCACAGCCCGCTACGGTTTCTAAACCAACCGGTCCAGGGCTTGCCTCCAGAACACGCTTGACTGGTGACGTTGTCTCCACCAATGTTGGCGCGCTGGGTTCGCGCAAGAGAGCCTGTACGCGTCAGGCAGAACATACGCGCAGTTGGAAAAGTGCTAGAGCACAGCAGGATACAGCTTCCGGCTCTGAAGTCGGTTCTGATGAGGAGGCCATAGATGACGCCTTTGAGGAGGCAGAGGACGACCCTTCCGGGGTCATAGATTCTAACCCCTTACCCGGGTGCAGCTCCATGGTTTCGGCAGCAGATGTGTCCTTGACGGACCCATCAGGGGAACCTCTCTTTGACCCGGATTCCCTACACCACCCTCGGTCAGCGGAGTGGTTGCCGTTGGAGCATGTCTCCAAATATTTGGAGGCCCGCGTGCGTTGCCCCCTCTCCAAAGAGGCGCGCAACAAGCTTAGGGCTGAATGCCCCAGACCCAAAATTCCCAACAGGGTTTGCGAGACTCCAGCGGTGGACCCCAAAGTGACCCAATTCCTCACCAAATCTGGGTGGAATCCGAGGAAGGGTCTGGAGTCAGCCCTGCGTGCCTGTCAGGACAAGCTCCTGGACGTATTTGGCCCCCTGGCAAAGATTTTTGACCTGGCCGAGGCTGCCAAGGCCGAGGGTAAGCAAGTAGACCCTCTAGAGCTGCGCGAGTGGGTGCAGCGCGCGATTTGCGTGGCAGGAAACGTTAACACGTCCCTGGCCATTGAACGGCGCAAGGCCATACTTTTCAAGATTGAGCCTAAGCTATCCAACTTGGCGCTTACCGAAGCCGGTAAGGAGGCCCAGGGCCTGCTGTTTGGCGAGTCCTTTATTAAGGACTTAGGACGGTTTGTCGGTGCTTTTACAGCACTCGATAAAGCCCAGAATTCAATGAAACGGGTGTTTCATGGTAGGGTCTCTAGCAGGGCCGGCAGTTTCAGGGGCCGTCTGTCCGGCCGTGCCCATTTTCAGTCCCGTACTACGGGCAGAGGCTCCTTCTCCCAGAGACCTGCGTTCCAGGAGCAGAGGCGAGAGACATCTTCCTTTTTCCCTTCCCGGGGAGGATCCTGGAGACCTAGAGGATACAGAGGAAACACTGGTTCCAGACGACCTTATGGTAAGACCAATGCCTCATTTCAATTCTTTAACTGTTTGTGTAGGGGGCAGACTCCGGCTCTTTTCCCGAGCTTGGTCACGTATCACCTCGGACCGATGGATTCTCTCCACGGTCAGGGGTTTCCACATAGAGATGACGTCTTCCCACCTATCCATTCCGCCCCCACACCCGGCAGTGCTGTCGGTAGAGAACCGCAGGCTTGTGGACTCAGAGCTATCAGATCTCTTCCGCAAAGGGGCCATAGAGCCGGCTCCGGCATCCCCTGGTGCGATAATCAGCAACATTTTCTTGGTGGCGAAAAAAGGGGGCCAGCTACGGCCCGTCATCAATTTGCGCGCTCTCAACGCATTCGTCAGGTACCGCCATTTCAAGATGGAGGGCATCCATCTCCTTCGGGACCTACTTCAAATGGGCGATTGGATGGTCAAGTTGGACCTGAAGGACGCTTATCTTACCGTCCCTGTCGAGGACGCGTCCAGGAACCTTCTATGCTTCCTTTGGAAGGACAGAATTTGGCGGTTTACATGCCTCCCTTTCGGCCTCTCTTCTGCTCCGTGGTGCTTCACCAAGCTGATGCGCCCTGTTATGGCCTGGTTACGCAGTCGGGGAGTTCGCCTAATCGTCTATCTGGACGACATCCTGATCATGGCACAGGATCATGCGGTGTTACTAAATCACCTTCGCTGGACAATGGATCTCCTGTTGGATTTGGGTTTCCTTCTCAATCAGGAGAAGTCCTGTCTCACCCCAGCTCGCGAGATGGAGTTCCTGGGGTTTCTGGTGGATTCCACGGCGGGGACTCTCAGCCTACCACCGACCAAGGTTCGGTCCATTCGGAAGGAGTTGTGCAGAGTCAAGTCGTCCTCCCAGATCCCGTTGCGTCAACTAGCCAGGATCATAGGCCTTCTAGCATCTTCTATCCAGGCGGTCTTCCCAGCCCCACTATATTACCGGGCCCTCCAGCGACTGAAGATTTTCCACCTCCGGAAGGGGGCTTCCTATGCGGATTGGATTTCCCTGGACGAGGAAACCAAGCAGGAGCTATCCTGGTGGATCCTCAATTTACAGGCTTGGAACGGCAAGGCTATTTTCGGTCATCGTCCGGATTTCGTGGTGGATTCGGATGCCAGCCTGTCGGGCTGGGGAGCTCACTGCGAGGGGATCTCAACCGGAGGCGGCTGGTCAGCGGACGAAGCGGGATTCCATATCAATGCGCTGGAACTGTTGGCAGGTTCGTTCGCAATCAAGAGTTTCACGAGGGACACGGCCAAGGCCTGCATTCAACTTCGCATGGACAACGTGTCGGCAGTGCGTTACATCAATGGCATGGGCGGTACACGTTCCACCATCCTATCTCGGTTGGCGAAGGATTTCTGGGACTACTGTCTAGACAAGGAGTTGATTGTCTTGGCGGAATATCTTCCGGGCGTCCAGAACATTCGGGCGGATTGGAGCTCTCGATATCTCTCCGACTCCAGCGACTGGCAGTTAGATCCAGCGGTGTTCCGTTCCTTAACGTCTCTTTGGGGGCCTTGCTATATCGACCTGTTTGCCTCCCGCCTGAACACGCAGCTGCCACGTTTCTACAGTTGGCGCCCGGACCCGGAGGCCGAAGCTGTGGACGCGTTCCTACAGGATTGGTCACGGGGCCTGCTTTACGCATTCCCCCCCTTCCAGCTGATTCCCAGGACCCTGATTCAAGTACGCCGTCATTCAGCGGATCTGGTTCTGCTGGTCCCTTTTTGGACTTCCCAGTCGTGGTTTCCTCACCTTCTGGAGCTGATGATAGAGACCCCGTGCCTGCTCCCGACATCTCAGACTCTCCTCCGAGGTCCGAATCACCAGCTACATCCTCTTCTCCTGGACGGATCTCTGCGCCTGTTGGCGTGTCGAATTTCAGGGGACCCTGGGAGGTCCCGGGAGTTTCGGGAACGGCTAGAGTCCTTTTCGAGAACGCTTGGGCCCCAGGAACCAGAAGATCTTACAGATCTGCCTGGGGATCTTGGGATCGCTGGTGCGTGGCTAGGGACTTGGATCCCGTTTCGGCGCCTGTGACGGAGATCTTGCACTTCCTATCTTCTCTTTTCGATCAGGGCAAGGCCTATCGCACGATCAGCCTTTTCAGGTCGGCCATTTCTGCGTCCCACCAGGGGTTTGACGGTACTCCTGCAGGGCAACATCCTTTGGTATGCCGTCTATTGCGTGGCTCTCGGATGTCTCGGCCTCCTAGGCCTAGATTTTCGGCGACTTGGGACGTGTCTTGTGTTCTTTCTTTTCTATCTTTTTGGCCTCAGAATTCAGACCTGTCCTTACGGCAACTGTCGGCAAAGCTCGTCACTCTTTTCTGTCTAATCTCCTGCAAGCGGGTGTCTGACGTCCGGGCTTTGGATTATGATGCCCGCTCGTATACTCCGGAGGGGGTCTCCTTTGACATCTCTAGGAGAACCAAGTCTCACATACGCTCAGTTGCTTATCCGGCTTTCCCGGCCTCGCCTTCTCTCTGTCCGGTGGAATGCCTCAAGGAGTATGAAGCTCGCACTTCCCTTCATTGATCACGGGAGTTTTCTCATCTTTTCCTCTCTACCATTCGCCCTTTTGCCCCGGTGACCACTCCCACGCTGGCTAGGTGGATGAAGTGGATCATGGAATTGGCGGGCGTGGACACTTCCATCTTTTCGGCGCATTCTGCTAGGGGGGCATCCGCTACCTCTTTGGCGGTGTCTGGCGCCAGGTTGGAGGACATTTTGAAGTTGGCGGACTGGTCCAGAGTGTCCACGTTCAGAGAATTTTACTTTCGGCCAGGTCCTCGCGTTTTCTCATCAATCATTGAGAATTTATCTTAACTTTGAACTTGCAATATGAGCCTCCGGGTCTTGTAATAAAATCAGGTGATTTTCCTATTTCATGACGTAAAGTCATGATTTTATTAAAGACACGGAGGCGAGTATTGCCCACCCTGAGTTTCCCTCCCTATGTGTATGTTTATTATTATGAATGATGTTTATTCTGCAGATGGTATTGATTTGTTGTCATACGCAGGTTGATCTTAACTCTATGAGTTTTTTCCTGAGTAGGTTTATCGCAACCAGTTGATTTTGGATACCATGTCCCAATTTTGTTACTCTCATTTTCTGTTTTTTCACCTTTTCAGGTTGAGACCGGCCCGGTGTGCGGTGTCTGTTGGTCTACGTCGTCGGCAGTTTGGTTCCGGCCGTTAGGTTGATGTGGACAGGACGAGGAGCATCCTTCGGCGCTGTTTCCGGCTCTTCCCGTTTTCGTTTCCGGATGGAAGGCGGTTGTTGTTCCATGATGTTCTGGGACTTTTGGTTTTCCGGTTCTGTTGGATGTTCGGACTTGAGTTACAAAGAAAGAGGAGGATTTGCAGGCGGAGTGGCCTGTTATACTGGGACTATGGGGAGGGGCTGTTCAAATGTTCAATATTTTTTTTTTATCTTTGCTGCTATTGGTCAGAGTAAAGAAGGAGAATAGCAATACTCGCCTTCGTGTCTTTAATAAAATCATGACTTTACGTCATGAAATAGGAAAATCACCTGATTATACAGCCACCACTAGAGGGAGCTCACTACATACAGATTATACAGTCACCACTAGAGGGAGCTCACTACATACAGATTATACAATCACCACTAGAGGGAGCTCACTACATACAGATTATACAGCCACCACTAGAGGGAGCTCACTACATACAGATTATACAATCACCACTAGGGGGAGCTCACTGCATACAGATTATACAGCCACCAATAGAGGGAGCTCACTATATACAGATTATACAGTCACCACTAGAGGGAGCTCACTACATACAGATTATACAGCCACCACCAGAGGGAGCTCACTACATACAGATTATACAATCACCACTAGGGGGAGCTCACTACATACAGATTATACAGCCACCACTAGAGGGAGCTCACTACATACAGATTATACAATCACCACTAGGGGGAGCTCACTGCATACAGATTATACAAATGTAACATCTAAGGTTTGTCACTATTTTATCCAGTCTGGACTCCAGACTGATACATTTTACCTGGTGATAAATTGTATCAAACTATTAGGATATAAATTTGTGATTCTGAAGTGTTTAGGTCACAAAAAATTATCCAGACTTTTTACATTGTAACAAACCCCCAGCTGTGTGATGTAGTAGTTCTATACATGTTTTTCCTAGTGCCAGGTCACCGGAGGGTGCAGGACACTAAGGGTTACTATGCAAACATAGGCAATAGCTTCCCACCATAGTGAAAACTATTGTGCATGTCCCTTTAAGTGGCTCACATTCTATTGCGCGGCACAAATGTGTGCGCTGTCACGGCCTGTCATCCAGGCGGCAGAAATCCCCCGTAATAGAAGCCTTCGCTTCAGTCCTACAGGAATAGCAGTAAATAAAGTGTTTGAGCCGTCACCGGTGATTATCGTGTCACCCAAATGGCAGGTTCTGCGCTGAACCGGTCATTGCCGCAAACTGCAGAGGAATCAAACGCCACATTACACCCAGCAGAGCAATAGTCTGCAGAGTGGCGGGGGATGGTACTATATAGGGGCACGTTCTGACCTAATATTGCCGCTGCTGATTACATAGCACCCGCTGCCGACCCAAAGAAGTGACGAGCACAGGGCTGGAGCCGCTGGAGTGGTTCCCTCTTAAAGGGATATGTACGTCATATCCATAAATATAGGTTCTACTGCTGGGAATTACGCCTATCTCCAGAATGGGGGTCCTCCTAAACCCCGTCCCTGAGGTGGATACTAACTGCTCCATCCAAGTGGGAAGGTGGGACCTCTATTGTGGTCGGAGGCTGTCAATGAGGTTATTAATGGTTGTCCGAGGAAAGTTCTGCCATGTTGAATGCACTTGGGCACACAAATCATCAAGATTCGCTGCTGGCTGATTAGAGTTGATCGAGTACCCTAGTGCTCGGGGGCTCGGGCCGAACACATCGTGATATTCGGGTGCTTGACCGAGCACCCGAGTATAATGGAAGTCAATTGGAGAACCCGAGCATTAAACCAGGCAGCCCCTGATCTGAAGAAAATGTCAGAAATTGTTGGTAACACCACTGAAGTGGTTCTATAACAGCACGGGGAGGATGTCTGGATGCATCTTGGACTCGCTGATCGCTGCTGGGAACGATGTTGTCCGAGTAGTACGCCACTTTTACATAATGACAATAATACGCACAAAACCAAGGTTAAAAAAATCTATTTTAGAGGAAAAATTGATAGAAAATATTCTTTCCTAAATATTTACTTGTATATAAAGTGCAAGTGCTGCCAAAAATTACAAGGAAGAGGCACTCCGATACAACCTGTACATCACATACAGGAGGGCGTCATACACACCCTTTAAAAATTATGATTGAAGGCCTGCTGGTGACCCTCAAAAACATTAGGACTAAGTGCCTGCTGATCTGACCACCTAAAACATTCTGGGCGGTGGCCGGATGCCGCTTTGGTGACTCTAGAGCCAATGGCACTGATTCCCCGTTACTCGTAGTTTACAATGGTTTTGAGCTGAAAACTATCAACTTTCGATGTAATTCTCAGCTCAAAACCATTGTAAACTACGGTTAACGGGGAACCAGAGTTTGATTCCGGAGAGGGAGCCTGAGAAACGGCTAACACATCCAAGGAAGTCAAGCAGGTGACGAGCAAATTACCCACTCCCGACTCGGGGAGGTAGTGACGATAAATAACAATACAGGACTCTTAAGATGTCCTGTTATTGGAACGAGTAATAACAAAATTACAGGGAATGTCACTGGGGTTTTTGGATGAGGAAACGTTAGACAGGAGAGGCCCTGCTGCCGATTTGTTGACTCTAGATAACTTCTGCCTGATCGCACGTCCCTGTGACGTCCACCATCCATTTGGATATCTTCTCCATCAACTTTCAATGTTCTTTTATGCACCTAACATGGTGACCACCGGTAACGGGGAATCATTGTTCGATTTCGGAGAGGGAGCCTGATAAACGGCTACTACTTTAAAGCAAGGCAGCATGAGTTGCGGGCCTGCAGGTGAGCTGACCCTATAAAAGATTTGAGTTGTGGGCCTGCAGGTGAGCTGACCCTGTAAAACATTATATGTGAGTGCCTATGGGTGAGCTGACCCTGTAAAACATTATATGCGAGGGCCTGCAGCTGAGCTGAGCCTCTAAAAAATTCTATGCGAGGACCTGCAGCTAAGCTGACCCTTTAAAAGATTCGAGTTGCGGGCCTGCAGGTGAGCTGACCCAGTAAAAGATTTTAGGTGCGGGCCTGCAGGTGAGCTGAGGTGGAACCGACAAACCCAACTTGATTTTGATGGCTGCATTAATCTGCAGGTGACCGTCATACAGCTCCACAGATTTCTTTCCATCTGCATATTTCTAAACAATCTGTGGCCTCAGTCTTTTATCCAGACTCAGTCATTGTGCCACTATGTGGCCTCCTCATGCTGCCATCTCCACACCATGTCACCTTGCCACTCATTTTTATCACCATGCTGATGCTGCTTAAAAGGCCTTAAGGCCCCCAATCTAATTAACCACTTCACATCTGGGCCATTTGCCCCCTTACTGACCAGGCCTAATTTAGCAAATCTGACATGCGTCACTTTATGTGGTAATAGCTTTGGAACACTTTTACTTATCCAAGCCATTCAGAGATTGTTTTCTCGTGACACATTGTGCTTCATGATAGCCATAAATTTGAGTCAATATATTTCACCTTTATGAAAAAATCCCAAATTTACCAAAAATGTTGAAAAATTCGCAATTTCCAAAATTTTTATTTCTCTGCTTTTAAAACAGAAAGTGATACCTCATAAAATATTTATTACTTAACATTCCCCATATGTCTACTTTATGTTGGCATCATTTTGTAAATGTCATTTTATTTTTTTAGGACGTTAGAAGGCTTAGAATTTTAGAAGCAATACTTAAAATTTTTAAGAAAATTGCCAAAACCTACTTTTTAAGGATTCAGGTCTGAAGTCACTTTGTGGGGCCTACATAGTAAATACCCCCATAAATGACCCCATTGTAGAAACTACACCCCTCAAGGTATTCAAAACCGATTTTACAAACCTTGTTAACCTTTAGGCTTTTCACAAGAATTAAAGGAAAATTAAGATCAAAATTTTAAATTTTACTTCTTTGGCAGATTTTCCATTGTAATCCATTTTTTCTTTAACACATCGAGGGTTAACAGCCAAACAAAACTCAATATTTATTACCCTGATTCAGCGGTTTACAGAAACACCCCACGTGTGGTCATAAACTGCTGTTCGGGCACATGGAAGGGCGCAGAAGAAAAGGAACTCCACATGGTTTTTGGAAGGCAGATTTTGCTGAACTGGTTTTTAGATGCCATGTCCCATTTGAAGCCCCCCTGATGCACCTTTTCAGTAGAAACTTCCAAAAAGGTGCCCTATTTTGGAAACTAGGGGATAAGGTGCCAGTTTTATTGGTACTATTTTTGGGTACATATGATTTTTTGATAATTCATTCTAACACGTTATGGGGCAAGGTGACCAAAAAATTGGTTGTTTTAGCACAGTTTTTATTTATTTATTTTTACAGCGTTCACCTGAGGAGTTAGGTCATGTGACATTTTTATAGAGCAGATCGTTACGGACGTGGCAATACCTAATATGTATACTTCTTATTTATTTACGTTTTACACAATAATAGCATTTTTTAAACAAAAAAAATGATGTTTTAATATGTCCATGTTCTGAGAGCTATAGTTTTTTATTTTTATTTTTTTAAATGATTTTCTTATATAGGGGCAAATTTTTTGTGGGATGAGGTGACGGTTTTATTGGTACCATTTTGTGGGACATACGCCTTTTGGCTTTTTTTTACACAGTTTTTATTTGTTATGGTGTTCACCCGAGGGGTTAGGTCACGGCTGAAGCTGTCGGTGACTTGCGGAAATGCGCACACACGCAGCGCATCTTAACCAGTAGCTTAGGCAATATGGGGTATGTTTGTAGAAACCGCTGAACCACAAGGTTGAATACTTGGGTTAGGCATGGGATGTGTCTAAGGTTGCCCAGCTCCAAAGCCGCCACCAAGTTGCGGCCATTATCAGACACAACCAGGGGCGGACTGAGAACCCTCAGGGCCCCCGGGCAAAATAAATCAAGGGCCCCTCTTACAGGCCCCACCCATGTTCTGCTGCAAGCCCCACCCTTGTCCCACCTCCATGCCCCGCCTCCAGCCACACCCTACACAATCTTTAATAAGATTTCAAAGTTAAAGTGACACAAAAGGCACCCAGACCACTTCAGCTCATTGAGGTGGTCTGGGTACAGTGTCCCTTTTGCAAATCGAGCTGCAATGTTCTAGAGAAACTGCATTGTTTATGTTCCAGCAATAAGTCAGCGTCTAGTGGCGGCAGCCTCCTGAGGACTTCCTGGAGTAAAACAGACCTTTGGTCCGGTATCTGACGCTGGACGTCCTCACACCCTGCATGATGACCTCCAGGGTCAAATTTTTCCCCATAGGAAAGCATTGATTCAATGCTCTCGTATGGGGTGATCTAATCTCAGCGTCCATTAGTGAGCCTCTGTTAGAAGCAGTGTGGGCATAACTACTGTGAAGGGGGCACATATCTGGGCATAACTACTGTGAAGGCGGCACATATCTGGCCATAACTACTGTGAAGGGGACACATATCTGGGCTTAACTACTGTGAAGGGGCACATATCTGTGCATAACTACTGTGAAGGGGGCACATATCTGTGCATAACTACTGTGAAGGGGCACATATCTGGGCATAACTACGGTGAAGGGGGCACATATCTGTGCATAACTACTGTGAAGGGGCACATATCTGGGCATAACTACTGTGAAGGCGGCACATATCTGTGCATAACTACTGTGAAGGGGCACATATCTGGGCATAACTACTGTGAAGGCGGCACATATCTGTGCATAACTACTGTGAAGGGGGCACATATCTGGGCTTAACTACTGTGAAGGGGCACATATCTGGGCATAACTACGGTGAAGGGGGCACATATCTGGGCATAACTACTGTGAAGGGGGCACATATCTGGGCATAACTACTGTGAAGGGGGCACATATCTGGGCATAACTACTGTGAAGGGGCACATATCTGGGCATAACTAATGTGAAGGGGGCACATATCTGGGCATAGCTACTGTGAGGGGGGCACATATCTGGGCATAGCTACTGTGAGGGGGGCACATATCTGGGCATAACTACTGTGAAGGGGGCACATATCTGGGCATAACTACTGTGAAGGGGGCACATATCTGGGCATAACTACTGTGAAGGGGGCACATATCTGGGCATAACTACTGTGAAAGGGGGGGAGGCCCTTCACAGTAGTTATTAACCCCTTCAGTGAATGGGGGACTGCTGAAAGGGGTTAATAACTACTGTGAAGGGCCTAGCCGTCTGGGCAACCCCACAGATCATCCCCTCACCCACCTTGTACTTGTTCCACTGATCCGCTACTTGCGGGCTACATGGGCATGAGTTCAGTCACTTCGGTGCGCAATCTCATCCTGTGGCGCGTGATCCCGCGAGACCCGTGACCTACAGTGGCAGGTCTTGCAGGATCACGCGCTGCAGGACGGGATTGCCCACCGAAGTGACTGAACTCATGCCCGTGCGCCCACAAGTAGCGGAACAATTACAAGAGGGGTGGGGAATAGCCAAATAAAAAAATATTTTGAACCAAAAGGTGTTATGGGGGCACTGTGGATGACACTGTTATGGGGGATCTGTGGATGTCACTGTTATGGGGGATCTGTGGATGACACTGTTATGGGGGGATCTGTGGATGGCACTGTTATGGAGGATCTGTGGATGACACACTGTTATGGGGGATCTGTGGATGACACACTGTTATGGGGGATCTGTGGATGACACTGTAATGGGGGATCTGTGGATGACACTGTTATGGGGGCTCTGTGGATGACACACTGTTATGGGGGATCTGTGGATGACACTGTTATGGGGGATCTGTGGATGACACACTGTTATGGGGGCTCTGTGGATGACACACTGTTATGGGGGATCTGTGGATGACACACTGTTATGGGGGCTCTGTGGATGACACACTGTTATGGGGATCTGTGGATGACACACTGTTATGGGGGATGTGTGGATGACACACTGTTATGGGGGATCTGTGGATGGCACTGTTATGGGGGATCTGTGAAGGACACACTGTTATGGGGGCTCTGTGGATGACACACTGTTATGGGGGCTCTGTGGATGACACACTGTTATGGGGATCTGTGGATGACACACTGTTATGGGGGATCTGTGGATGACACTGTTATGGGGGATCTGTGGATGACACACTGTTATGGGGGCTCTGTGGATGGCACTGTTGTGGGGGGGGGATCTGTGGGTGACACATATATAGCACCTTATGCTATATATGTGTCATCCACAGATCCCCCCATAACAGTGTCCCTGTGAGTGAATGATCCCCAATACAGGGACTGGGGGCCGGTGTTCCGGAATTTTCTGCTACCCGGAATTTTTTGCTACCTGTGTCACTTCCGGTAGTGACGTGGGAGGTGTGTCTCTCACCTCGGCTCCTCATTGGCTCTGCCAGGGGTTTGTCGGCGCAGGCGCGGAGGATTCACCCGTAGCGTGAACTCGCCGAAGGTAGCAGAAAATTCCGGGCCACTGCGCATGCGCGAAAAAGACGGTCGAAGGTAGCAGAAAATTCCGTCCCACTGTGCATGCGCGAACAAGACAACCGAAGGTAGCAGAAAATTCTGGTTTCGCGCATGCGCAGTGGGCCGGAATTTTCTGCTACCTTCGGCTCCTACTGCGCCTGCGCCGAGCCGTCTTGTTTAGCGAGCAGAAGGTAGCAGAAGATTCCGTCCCACTGCGCATGCGCGAAAAAGACGACTTGGCGCAGGCGCAGTAGCGCCGAGTCAGTTAACAATAAAGGTTAACAAAATGCAAATATCTAGACCTCTTCGGCTCCTCTGTGACGTGTAATTGACAGTATTATGTCTATATCGTGGAAAATAGTTTTAAGGAAATGAAATAAAGATTTAAAATGTTATATTAGTCAGCACTTCAAGCTAGACGTAATGTAAAACTATCTCCCACAATATAGACATAATACTGTCAAGTAAACGGAACACCGGCATCTGGTGCTGTAATGGCAGCGGGGCCCGGTGCAGTCACTGTATTCTATTACACCGGGCCCCGCTCACTGTAATACTGATATTCCTATGTGAACAACTTGAAACCCTCTGCGATCCTCTCCCTCTCTGTACTCACACACTCAGTAGCAGCCGGGCGGCAGCGCAACTCACTGACGTCACGCGCGCCTGCGCCTCCTACTTTATGAATGAAGCGGGGCCCGGGTTTTATGTTATTCTGGGGCAGGCCCCCATCCCGGCCAGGCCCTCAGACCATGTCCGAAGTGCCCGACCGGTCAGTCCGCCCCTGGACACAACCATGCCTTAATGCTCGCCTTCTTCATATTGAATGTTATAAGGGACCGTTTATAGGAAAAATGTGGATAAATTATGGAAAAATATAATTGTTTTTGCTAATATTTTTCCCAAATCTGGCCCTGACAAACACACACGTTATTGCAGCGCAGATGTGACAATTCACCGCAGACACCGTTTATAGGCAAAGTGTGGATAAATTATGGAAAATATATATTTGTTGTCACTTGTCAGTAATATTCTTCCTGTCTCTGGCCCTGACACACAGAAGGTATTGCAGCACAGATGTCACAAGTCACTGCAGACACCCTCTATTCAAAAAGTATTGCAAAGTATGGAAACATTTTTTTGCTGGCTATAGTATATTGCTCCTAGCCGGCCACCACACACAATAGTCCTTAAAAAGACTTTTGTGTCTTTGAAGCGTTTTTCTATTGAAAAGATTGCGATCACAATCTCCCTACACCATCTGTCCCTTCCTAAGCGCAGCTCTCCCTGACTCACAATGAGCCGAACCCGCGTCATCGGGTGCTATATAGCACCCGATGACGCGTTCCGGCCAGCCAATCACTGTAATGCCAGAAGCTAACATGGCTACTGCATTACAGTGATGGCAATACTTACCTGCACGTTTATTGGCTGCTTAGCAGCCGCAAAACGCGCTGGGAGGAGACTCGAGTATGGCGCTCGAGCACATGCGGTACTCGGCCGAGTACCGCCATGTGCCGAGCATAGCGATGCTCGAGTCGAACAGGTATTCAGCCGAGCATGCTCGCTCAACACTATTGCTGACCAATGACGTCCCCGATGTGCTCGATGGGAGACAAGTCTGGAGACGCTGCAGGCCATGGTAGCATACCATAATCCCAGGAGTAGGACCAGTGTGAGTTTCCCTTGTGAAGGACTCTTTATGGCGTTGCCCACAAGGTCTCCAGACCAATCTCCAGCAGGACTCATCACTGGACAGGACAGACCTCCATTCCAGCCTCCACTGCTGGTTTCCTGTGCAGTATGATAGCCTTTGAGAGCGCTGAGGTCAGTGGACACCCGTAGATGGACGTCTGTCTCGTAGCCCAATGTCATTCAGATGCCTGCTGATGGTTTGTGTAGACACTGTTTGCCGCCCTAGGCTTGGGATATGACAATTTCACTTGCAGTACAGAATGGATCACTACACGCCATTCTTCTAATCAGACGATCAGGTTCGCCTTCATGTCATTCTACTTTGTCGTCGTTCTCCCAACAACCAGGACACACAATGTTGAGCAGCACTGGCATCTCAAGGGTGTATTAGACACCCCGATCATGCAGACGAATGTCAGGAGGAAAGCGTTCCCTCTCGGCAATCGCCGGCTCACTAGCGGAGGAGACCACTGCTATTACATGCAACAATGTCCTCCACAGCACGGGGAGGAGCGATCACTCTGCCATCGCTTGTCCCCATACTGTCTAGTTGTTTGCTAGCATCAGATCATAACTAGACACCGCGATCTGCCGCCAGCAAATCCTGATCAGACAATCTGCCTGTCTAATATACCCTTAAGTGCGTAGATGTACAGGAGGCATCGCACAATCATCCCACAAGACTTGTTTCAATTTTTGAGGTTTCATGTGGCTAAAACATGTTGCTTTCAATCTGCCTTTTATGCCCCTCCCACAGGCCACAGATTGGAGCTAGGTGCTAGAAAATCTCATTATCTGCAGATCTTAGCGACACCTGCTACTTCCTCCATTTCCATAACCTTACAGCTTCTCCTTCATGTCGTTACAATTTATATGTTAAAGGGGTTATCCCATCACAATGATCACTGTTAAATCTGTTAATGATTTGACAGTGATCATTTTTCTAAATACATTTTGCTACCGAATTCCCATTCTTTTTGAGAAAATAAGTCCCCTCTTACCTGATCGTTGTCTTTCGTCTCCCCTGGTTACAGCCACCTCTCCTGTCGAATCCCGCCGGGCCGCGCTTGCGTAGAAGACTGAAGATTCTCTCCCTGCCGGGCCGCGCAATGTCCTGAACGCGCACGCCGCTGTGCATGCGCCATGATGACTTCTTCTTGGCCAGTATAGTACAGAGCCGCGAACGTGCACGCCGGCTCTGTACCATACAGGCCAGGAATAAGTCACCATGGCGCGTGCGTGCGTGTTCAGGACATTGCGCGGCCCGGCCGGGAGAAAAACTTCAGTCTTCTGCGCAAGCGCGGCCCGGCCGGGAGAAGACGTCACTCAAGCCCAGTCGAATCCAGGAAGTGAGCGTCGCGCTGGACGAAGGTAAGTATGAAAACTGAAGATGGGAATACCCCTTTAATGAGTGTAAATAGATCGTTGTATAATGTGAAAGCTTTTAATGTTCTAATTGTGTTTCAGTTCCTCACATTTTTCAAGATCTCTGCTTGCTGAAAAGCCATACAGACCTCTCGCTGAGAGTTTCTACGCTTATATACTGGACGTTTGCAGTTACAGTCTATCTAGAAAATCCAATCTGAGCCAAAAAAAGCTTCCATAGGGCCGACAACAACAGGATTCTATCGCCAGTCCCGACAGTTGCTACAATGTATCAGTCTGGAGTCCGCAATGTTTAGTTCTCACACTGGACTACATTCCCAACAGACACTGATCTGACAGCAATCGTGCTTGAGAATGGTGAGTAATGTACATGCAGAGTTACAGAACTTTCCATTCTACCTCGATTCAACCATTTATATAAAACCGTCAGATACATAACGGATGATTCTCACCCCTTTAAGGTCCGTTCGTCTTTACTCCGCTGCGTTCAGTTCACCAGACAGGAGTGAATCAGACTTTACTCCTTCTGAGAAGAAACTGCAGCCACCTTGGTGAACCTTGGACATGACAACATCTCCTTATATCACATGTGACCGGTGAAGGCGTCTTCTTGTCTCCACTATACACCAAGTCCAGAAAGGAGGGGGGACATGGGTGCCCCAATATGCACGGAACATCAGCTCTCAGGTGCACTCCATTGTAATAGATTGACATGTCATACAGACGGTCTAGGGTACATTATATCTTCTGTCATGTTCTTCTATATTCCAGTCATCCTTTCCTTTCTGGGAAAGCTGGGTGACAACCAATATGGCGGTCACAAGAGCTTCCATGAGGGCTGTCACCTAGCTTTCCCAGGATCCTGAATGTATTGATCGGTACCTTAGCCATATATTGATGAAAAGAGCCGTTTGCTGTATATTAGATCTGCAGACCTTACAGTAGTATTGGTTGTCACCCAGCTTTTCAAGACAGATATAACTAAGGCGACTTTCACACCAGCATTTTTACTGGATTCGGCAGGGCTCAGCAAAAACGCTTCCGTTACTGATAACACAACTGTCTGCATCCATTAAAAGTCTATTGTGGCAGAGAAAACGGATTCGTCCCCATTGATTTGCATTGGGGGCCATGCCGGATCCGTCTTGCTCCGCATCCCAGGACGGAAAGCAAAATACAACATGTTGCGGTTTGCTCTCCGTTCTGGGAATGCAACTAAACGGAACGGAATGCGTTTTGGAGCATTCCCTATGACGGAACTCAATGCCGGAAAACTTAAACGCTAGTGTGAAAGTAGCCTAAGGGTCCATTCACACGTCCGCAAAATGGGTCTGCATCCATTCCGCAATTTTGCGGAACAGGTGCAGACCCATTTATTTTCAATGGGGCGGGAATGTGCTGTCCGCATCCGCATTTGCGGATCCGCACTTCCGTTCCACAAAAAAATAGAGCATGTTTCTATGAGAGTGGCGGCGATGTGCGGTTAGCAAAAATGCGAAATGCACATTGCCGTTGTCCGTGTTTTGCGGATCCGCAAAACACATTTGGATGTGTGAATGGACCCTAAGGCCTCTTGCACGCAAACGTTTTTTTATTTGCGTTCCGTTTTTTTGCATTCCGTATACGGAACCTTTCATTCCAATAGATCCTCAAAAAAAGACTGAAGATACTCCGTATGTCTTTCGTTTCCGTATTTCCTTTCAAAGATGGAACATGTCCTATTATTGTTCGCATAACGGACAAGGATAGGACTGTTCTATCAGGGGCCAGCTGTACCGTTCCGCAAAATACGGAATGCATACGGACGTCATCGGTATTTTTTGAGGATCCGTTTTTTGCGGACAGCGAAATACTGAAAAAAGCCATACGGTCGTGTGCAAGAGGCCTAAGAAAGGGCTTAATAAAATAGAAATATGACGCTTTCATCATGCCAACACTAGAGGGCAGCATATACCAGCCCATCTATGCAGTACTATGTGCATACCGCTACATGGCGGCTGTATACGGGCATGGGGGGGGGCAGCTGAGGGCCACAGGGGCTTAGTTACCCTCAGCATAACGTTAATGAGATCACAATGTGACAGCTCGGAGGGAACCATGACCCGTATAAAAGGAAATCAATAGACGTAAAAACATAATCAGGGCTGGTTTTAAGTCCTTCATCTGCAGGTGACATTTTAATCCGTGACCCACATTCCCAGTGTCTCCGAATAACGGGACATTTATTCTTCTCCTAACAGTAAAGGAGATGCTGGCGCTGCCGATCAGCGCCCGCCATAAGTGACATTAGAATTACGTCTGTCAGAAAAAGCCAGAATGAAGCCCCCCGACCTAGGGAAGTAACGCAGGGGCTCCCAGTATCGCCCAGTTTACCTCTTTGCATCAACCCTATAGATACTCAGGTGATGCACCAGGCGCCACGTCCCGTGAGAAGAACAGCTCTAGATGTAAGTCGGCAGAAGAATAAAACCGTTCAGCACGTGGCGCGTTCTTAGAAACCGTGTCCAGAAAAATCACCTTTTGCAGATCATACGTCATCCCGTACGTTCAGAGACCCGGAGAAGGTGACGAGGGTCTGGCGTGGCCCAATCCGTATCAGTATACGTTGTCTAAATCAGCAGGCGCCAACCACTGGGCCGCGGATCGTCTGGTGCTGGTCCGGAGTTGTACTGCGGGGACGGGAACTATTGGTGCTTGTGCCCCTCCGTTTAGCCTCATAGGCTGAAGACCGCTACGCGTGAGAAGTATTAGACGGTGCGACAGTGCAGGATGGTCGCAATGACATCATCACGCCACCAGAGACCCAGCACAGGAGGTCGAGGTGACATTCATGACCGCCAGCGCCAAAACGCAGATAGCAAACTGCAAGAGGCCTGCACTGCATAGAAATGAATGAAGGGCGGCTGCGCATGCTCAATTATTATTAATATTATTAACGCGCCAGTCATTCCATAGCGCTGTACATATGAGAAGCGGTGCACATACATAATACAGACGACGCGACCTCTGTTCATTTCCCTGCTCTGCTTTCATTGTAGGTGTGGGTCCTACCTCTCAGACAATGGGAGCATATCCTAGCGATATGCCCCCATTGTCTGAAATGGGAATACCCCTTTAAGTACTTTTTTTTTCCTCATCTCAAAAAATGAATCTCAGACAGAAATGGCTCAAACGGATGCCAAATGTGCATAATTGATGCATAGTATGTTTGTTTGTTTTTGTTTTTATTACAGGATCCAGTTTTTTTTCTTTGTTTTTCTGTTGTTCTGACTAGAAGAATTGAAAATAAAACAGTGATGTGAACACAGCCTAAGGGTCCATTCACACGTCCGTTGTTTCTTTCCTGATCTGTTCCGTTTTTTGCGGACCAGATCTGTTTTATGTGGAATACGTTCCTGGAAATTAAATCCTGCCCACAGAAATCACTTATTCACTTTTTTTTTCTTCAAAGAAATCCAAACAACTTTATTTGCTTTGTGAAATTTATACATGTTTCCGTTTTTTGCGGATCCGCAAACAACGGATGACATACGGAAACATTTTCAGGAACAACGGATCCGCAAAAAACGGACCGAAATTCGGGATATAGAAAAATACTGACGTGTGAATGTAGCCTTAGACATATAAATTTGGATCCTACACAGTACCAAAATAGAATGGAAGAATATAACTACTATAATACTGCTCCTCTGTACAAGAATATAACTACTATAATACTGCTCCTCTGTACAAGAATATAACTACTATAATACTGCTCCTATGTACAAGAATATAACTACTATAATACTGCTCCTATGTACAAGAATATAACTACTATAATACTGCTCCTATGTACAAGAATATAACTACTATAATACTGCTCCTATGTACAAGAATATAACTACTATAATACTGCTCCTATGTACAAGAATATAACTACTATAATACTGCTCCTCTGTACAAGAATATAACTACTATAATACTGCTCCTATGTACAAGAATATAACTACTATAATACTGCTCCTATGTACAAGAATATAACTACTATAATACTGCTCCTATGTACAAGAATATAACTACTATAATACTGCCTCCTATGTACAAGAATCTAACTACTATAATACTGCTCCTATGTACAAGAATTTAACTACTATAATACTGCTCCTATGTCCAAGAATTTAACTACTATAATACTTCTCCTATGTACAAGAATATAACTACTATAATACTGCCCCTATGTACAAGAATATAACTACTATAATACTGCCTCCTATGTACAAGAATATAACTACTATAATACTGCTCCTATGTACAAGAATTTAACTACTATAATACTGCTCCTATGTACAAGAATATAACTACTATAATACTGCTCCTATGTACAAGAATATAGATACTATAATACTGCTCCTATGTACAAGAATATAACTACTATAATACTGCTCCTATGTACAAGAATATAACTACTATATTACTGCCTCCTATGTACAAGAATATAACTACTATAATACTGCCCCTATGTACAAGAATATAGATACTATAATACCGCCTCCTATGTACAAGAATATAACTACTATAATACCGCCTCATATGTACAAGAATATAACTACTATAATACTGATCCTATGTACAAGAATATAACTACTATAATACTGCTCCTATGTACAAGAATATAACTACTATAATACTGCTCCTATGTACAAGAATATAACTACTATAATACTGCCTCCTATGTACAAGAATATAACTACTATAATACTGCCTCCTATGTACAAGAATATAACTACTATAATACTGCCTCCTATGTACAAGAATATAACTACTATAATACTGCCTCCTATGTACAAGAATATAACTACTATAATACTGCTCCTATGTACAAGAATATAACTACTATGATACTGCCTCCTATGTACAATAATATAACTACTATAATACTGCCTCCTATGTACAATAATATAACTACTATAATACTGCCTCCTATGTACAAGAATATAACTACTATAATACTGCTCCTATGTACAAGAATTTAACTACTATAATACTGCTCCTATGTACAAGAATTTAACTACTATAATACTGCTCCTATGTACAAGAATATAACTACTATAATACTGCCCTTATGTACAAGAATATAACTACTATAATACTGCCTCCTATGTACAAGAATATAACTACTATAATACTGCTCCTATGTACAAGAATATAGATACTATACTACTGCTCCTATGTACAAGAATATAACTACTATAATACTGCTCCTATGTACAAGAATAGAACTACTATAATACTGCTCCTATGTACAAGAATATAACTACTATAATACTGCTCCTATGTACAAGAATATAACTACTATAATACTGCCTCCTATGTACAAGAATATAACTACTATAATACCACCTCCTATGTACAAGAATATAACTACTATAATACTGCCTCCTATGTACAAGAATATAACTACTATAATACTGCCCCTATGTATAAGAATATAACTACTATAATACTGCTCCTATGTACAAGAATATAACTACTATAATACTGCCTCCTATGTACAAGAATATAACTACTATAATACTGCCTCCTATGTACAAGAATATAACTACTATAATACTGCTCCTATGTACAAGAATATAACTACTATAATACTGCCTCCTATGTACAAGAATATAACTACTATAATACTGCTCCTATGTACAAGAATTTAACTACTATAATACTGCTCCTATGTACAAGAATTTAACTACTATAATACTGCTCCTATGTACAAGAATATAACTACTATAATACTGCTCCTATGTACAAGAATATAACTACTATAATACTGCCTCCTCTGTACAAGAATATTACTACTATAATACTGCCTCCTATGTACAAGAATATAACTACTATAATACTGCCCTTATGTACAAGAATATAACTACTATAATACTGCCTCCTATGTACAAGAATATAACTACTATAATACTGCCTCCTATGTACAAGAATATAACTACTATACTACTGCTCCTATGTACAAGAATATAACTACTATAACACTGCCTCCTATGTACAAGAATATAACTACTATAATACTGCTCCTATGTACAAGAATATAACTACTATAACACTGCCTCCTATGTACAAGAATATAACTACTATAATACTGCTCCTATGTACAAGAATATAACTACTATAATACTGCCTCCTATGTACAAGAATATAACTACTATAATACTGCTCCTATGTACAAGAATATAACTACTATAATACCGCCTCTCCCTCCTCCACCTTTATTCCTGTTGTTGCTGTGACTTTTCCACATATCAGAATATTATCTTTGCATTTCCATTGTTTTCTTATGGAGATGACACAATGTAGCTGCGGTTATTATGTGGTTACTATGTGACGGTGCTGTGTGCGGGGGCAGCGGGTGTCTCCTGTCACCCAGATCCATCTTCTTCCAAACAGGAAACTAGTGAAGCTGCTTTTAATTTTCATTAGGGAAAAATCTCCAAGTTCCCACGAGCCTGGAAATCCAGAAATGGTGAAGGCCGGAGCTGGAAACACTAATGGACGGCACAAGGACAAGGACTGAGAGCAAGGACCGGCGCCGAGACATACACTACAGTACATGTCACGTATGCAGAGGACTCAGTGTATCTAAACCTATTGTGTGATACTGGCTGCTGGGCACTGTATCCAAAACTGATTTGTGTAATACTGCCTGATGAGTTATGTATCTAAGCCTATCATGTGTGATACTGTCTGCTCAGTTCTGTATGTCAGCCTACGTGTGGTTTAGAGTCCAGTCATACGTCCGTGTGTGTTTTGCAGTATTGCAAAATACGGACACTGGCAATGTGCGTTCTGCATTTTGCGGACCGCACATCGCCAGCACTTAATAGAAAATGCCTAATCTTGTCCGCGATTGCAGACAAGAATTGGACATGTTCTATTTTTTTCGAGAACGGAATTGTGGACCCGGAAGTGCGGATCCGCAATTCCGGATCCGGGCAGCACATAGTGCAGCCCCATAGAAATTAATGGGTACGCAATTCCGTTCTGCAAAATGCGCAACAGAATTGCGGACGTTTGAATGGAGCTTTAGTCTAGTCAGCAACTGTATCTAATCCTATCCTGTGTGATACTGTCTGCTGAGCTGCTGTATCTAATCCTATCCTGTGTGATACTGTCTGCTGAGCTGCTGTATCTAATCCTATCATGTGTGATACTGCCTGCTGAGCTGCTGTATCTAATCCTGTCCTGTGTGATACTGTCTGCTGAGCTGTGTATCTAATCCTATCCTGTGTGATACTGTCTGCTGAGCTGCTGTATCTAATCCTATCCTGTGTGATACTGTCTGCTGAGCTGCTGTATCTAATCCTATCATGTGTGATACTGTCTGCTGAGCTGCTGTATCTAATCCTGTCCTGTGTGATACTGTCTGCTGAGCTGTGTATCTAATCCTATCCTGTGTGATACTGTCTGCTGAGCTGCTGTATCTAATCCTATCATGTGTGATACTGTCTGCTGAGCTGTGTATCTAATCCTATCCTGTGTCCTATCATGTGTGATACTCTCTGCTGAGCTGTGTATCTAACCCTATCCTGTGTGATACTGTCTGCTGAGCTGTGTATCTAATCCTATCCTGTGTGATACTGTCTGCTGAGCTGTGTATCTAATCCTATCATGAATGATACTGTCTGCTGAGCTGCTGTATCTAATCCTATCATTAATAATACTGTCTGCTGAGCTGTGTATCTAATCCTATCCTGTGTGATACTGTCTGCTGAGCTGTGTATCTAAACCTATCCTGTGTGATACTGTCTGCTGAGCTGCTGTATCTAATCCTATCCTGTGTGATACTGTCTGCTGAGCTGTGTATCTAATCCTATCCTGTGTGATACTGTCTGATGAGCTGTGTATCTAATCCTATCCTGTGTGATACTGTCTGCTGAGCTGTGTATCTAATCCTATCCTGTGTGATACAGTCTGCTGAGCTGCTGTATCTAATCCTATCCTGTGTGATACTGTCTGCTGAGCTGTGTATCTAATCCTATCCTGTGTGATACTGTCTGATGAGCTGTGTATCTAATCCTATCCTGTGTGATACCGTCTGCTGAGCTGTGTATCTAATCCTATCCTGTGTGATACTGTCTGCTGAGCTGCTGTATCTAATCCTATCCTGTGTGATACTGTCTGCTGAGCTGTGTATCTAATCCTATCCTGTGTGATACTGTCTGCTGAGCTGTGTATCTAATCCTATCATGTGTGATACTGTCTGCTGAGCTGTGTATCTAAACCTATCATGTGTGATACTGTCTGCTGAGCTGTGTATCTAATCCTATCCTGTGTGATACTGTCTGCTGAGCTGTGTATCTAATCCTATCCTGTGTGATACTGTCTGCTGAGCTGTGTATCTAATCCTATCATGTGTGATACTGTCTGTTGATCTGCCATATCTAGTCCAATTTGTGATACCCTCTGCAATGCCATGTATCTAAGCCTAGCATTTGTAGCACTGCCTGCTAATCTGGTGTATCTAGGCCTACCATGTGTGGTAATAAGCTGCTGAGCACGTGTATCTAAGCCTTTGGTGTGATACTGACCTAATTTCCCTTCTATAATGCATTGTCATTAAACAATAAGATGACGGTCGGGGGAGGGGATGAGATTTGGGGATTATCTGGCGGCGCGGCAGCCGGTGTCCTCAGCTTTTTTCAGCTAGTTGTGAATCTCTAATTTTAGCCTCAAGGAAGGCGGTAAAAATACGCGCGGTATCGCGTGACGGTCGGCGCTTCACGTCTCCGCCATCCCCGGCGACTGCGTAATGGGATCCTGTAAATCACACAATGATGGCGGCCGCACTGGGTGAGGTGGACTGGCGGGTGCAAGGTCACCAGTGCTATATATACCGCTATATACTACAGTGCGAGTGTCCCCCATAATGGGGCGATATAACAATGTGCACTAGGACCCAGTCCACAGAACCTGCCCTGATACAGTGTAACAGACTCAGAATGTAAAACACAATTGTAGCAAACCCTCAGCTGTGAGGAGTACTGGTTCCGAACAGGTTATCAGACTCTGAGCTGAAGGAAGCAGCACACGCGCCTCTCTCCTGTCCTGATAGTCCGTTACAATGTGTCAGACTGGAAGCAACTGTCACAAATTACCAGCTGTGCAAAAGGTTAGGTCAGTACAGGTCTTCAGCCTCTGGATGTAAACAAGAGGGTTCCCATTCACTGACACCAAGCAGAGGTGTTAAAAATGGGCAGGAATCGAAAGACAGAATAAATAAGAAAATGGCAGAACTTTTTATCTTGCAGATAAAAGTAGTTACCAAACTCGGTGCCTGTAGAGGCGAGTTCACACACGGCAGCCGGGAATGTGGCAAAGTGGAGCAGTTTCCAAGGTGATTGGTAACGGAGACGCGGTTTTATATAGTGGATCTGGAGGGGGAGGCCATGACAGGGTTAATGCGTCCTGCGGTGGGGTATGGATTAGTGGAGAGGTCTCTGCTGATCCTTCAAGCGGCCGCACTGCGATGGGAACGCGAATGGTAACTGCAACATCAGCGCCTCCCGAATCACTGCAGATTACACTGTCGTTTGTGCGGTGCTGGACCCTCACACAGCATCTGCAGTGATGGAGGAGGATGCAGCAGTGATGGAGGAGGATGCAGCAGTGATGGAGGAGGATGCAGCAGTGATGGAGGAGGATGCAGCAGTGATGGAGGAGGATGCAGCAGTGATGGAGTAGGATGCAGCAGTGATGGAGGAGGATGCAGCAGTGATGGAGGAGGATGCAGCAGTGATGGAGGAGGATGCAGCAGTGATGGAGGAGGATGCAGCAGTGATGGAGGAGGATGCAGCAGTGATGGAGGAGGATGCAGCAGAAAGCATAATGGATACAAACAGCGGCGCCGGGCTTGGTGGTTACAGTCACAAATGGGTTCAGATCTTGGAGGCAACAGTCTCTGATATGCACACAGTTTGGCGGTTTTATTATTAGTCGGGCACACAGCTTGGCAGTTATAGTATTAGATGGGCACACAGCTTGTTGGTTATAGTATTAGATGGGTTTGGCGGTTATAGTATTATACGGGCAGTCAGCTTGGGAGTTATAGTATTAGGCACAGCTTGGCAGTCTTATTATTAGATGGGCACACAGCTTGGAGGGTATAGTATTAGATGGGCACACAGCTTGGCGGTTATAGTATTAGATGACCACACAGCTTGGCGGGTATAGTATTAGATGGGCACACATCTTGGCGGTTATAGTATTAGATGGGCACACAGCTTGGCGGTTATAGTATTAGATGAGCACACAGCTTGGCGGGTATAGTATTAGATGGGCACACAGCTTGGCGGTTATAGTATTAGATGGGCACACAGCTTGGCAGTTATATTTTTAGATGGGCACACAGCTTGGCAGTTATATTTTTAGATGGGCACACAGCTTGGCGGTTATAGTATTAGATGTGCACACAGCTTGGCGGTTATAGTATTAGATGTGCACACAGCTTGGCGGTTATAGTATTAGATGGGCACACAGCTTGGCAGTTATAGTATAAGATGGGCACATAGCTTGGTGGTTAGATTAATAGGCATACAGCTTGTTGGTTATAGTATTAGATGGGCACACAGCTTGGCAGTTATATTTTTAGATGGGCACACAGCTTGGCAGTTATAGTATAATATGGGCACACAGCTTGTTGGTTATAGTATTAGATGGGCACACAGTTTGGTGGTTATAGTATTAAGGATTATAGTTTCTAGATTAGCACACAGCTTGGAGGGTATAGTATTGAGGATTATAGTATTAGATGCGCACATAGCTTGGTGGTTATAATATTAGATGGGCAGACAGCTTGGTGGTTATAGTTTTGGGCACAGCTTGGCAGCCATAGTATTAGATGGGCACACAGCTTGGCACTAAGCAATGTCTTAGTCTCTGGTCGGGGGTGGCACAGCTGCCACTTACACTCAGTACAGGAACACACTGGAAATGGTCCAGCATACACAGGGTTCTGTGCCCTGTTGACAGCCATTGGTGCAGTATCCACAAGCACTGGATTGTCAGCATCTCTACACTGTGGAACACTGGCAGTGCCCAGCGCCCCTCACAAGTCTCCGGTGTCTGCTGCGGTGCCCTGCTGCTCACTAAATTATAATGGTGGATGTGGAGAAGAGATCTACTCCTGGGCCAGGATGAAGAAGTGCCCAGAGGTATGTGCCCAGCAGTAGGTACCCCATCCGTATATACCCCAATAGTATGTGGCCAGCAGTATATACCCCAGTGGTATGTGCCCCAGCAGTATATGCCCCAGTGGTATGTCCCCCAGCAGTATATGCCCCAGGAATACATACTGTACCTCCCAACTTTGAGGACGGTCATAGAGGGACACTTATGGTTTACTGTGTGAAAGGTCCACTTTTCCTGCCCATTTATGCACTTCAATAGCTTTTTTTTTTCTTTTACACAATAGCGCAAACAACATCTGAATATAAACATTTCTAAAATCCAAATTGCATCAAATAATATAATGAAATAATATACAAAGTGAGTCCTGATTCACTCCAGCAATATGCACCCCAGCAGTATGCACCCCAGCAATATGCGCCCCAGCAGTATGCACCCCAGCGGTATGTGTCCCAGCAGTATGCACCCCAGCGCTATGTGCCCCAGCAGTATGCACCCAAGCAATATGTGCTCCAGCAGTATGCACCCCAGCAATATGCACCCCACCAGTATGCACCCCAGCAATATGTGCCCCAGCAGTATGCACCCCAGCAGTATGTGCCCCAGCAGTATGCACCCCAGCAATATGTGCCCCAGCAGTATGTGCCCCAGCAGTATGCACCCCAGCAGTATGTGCCCCAGCAGTATGCACCCCAGCAGTATGCACCCCAGCAATATGTGCCCCAGCAGTATGCACCCCAGCAGTATGTGCCCCAGCAGTATGCACCCCAGCAGTATGTGCCCCAGCAGTATGTGCCCCAGCAGTATGTACCCCAGCAGTATGCACCCCAGCGGTATGTGTCCCAGCAGTATGCACCCCAGCGCTATGTGCCCCAGCAGTATGCACCCCAGCAGTATGTGCCCCAGCAGTATGCACCCCAGCAGTATGTGCCCCAGCAGTATGTGCCCCAGCAGTATGTGCCCCAGCAGTATGCACCCCAGCGGTATGTGTCCCAGCAGTATGCACCCCAGCGCTATGTGCCCCAGCAGTATGCACCCCAGCAATATGTGCCCCAGCAGTATGCACCCCAGCAGTATGTGCCCCAGCAGTATGCACCCCAGCAATATGTGCCCCAGCAGTATGTGCCCCAGCAGTATGCACCCCAGCAGTATGTGCCCCAGCAGTATGCACCCCAGCAGTATGCACCCCAGCAATATGTGCCCCAGCAGTATGCACCCCAGCAGTATGTGCCCCAGCAGTATGCACCCCAGCAGTATGTGCCCCAGCAGTATGTGCCCCAGCAGTATGTGCCCCAGCAGTATGCACCCCAGCGCTATGTGTCCCAGCAGTATGCACCCCAGCGCTATGTGCCCCAGCAGTATGCACCCCAGCAATATGTGCCCCAGCAGTATGCACCCCAGCAGTATGTGCCCCAGCAGTATGTGCCCCAGCAGTATGTGCCCCAGCAGTATGCACCCCAGCGGTATGTGTCCCAGCAGTATGCACCCCAGCGCTATGTGCCCCAGCAGTATGCACCCCAGCAATATGTGCCCCAGCAGTATGCACCCCAGCAGTATGTGCCCCAGCAGTATGCACCCCAGCAATATGTGCCCCAGCAGTATGTGCCCCAGCAGTATGCACCCCAGCCGTATGTGCCCCAGCAGTATGCATCCCAGCGGTATGTGCCCCAGCAGTATGCACCCCAGCAGTATGTGCCCCAGCAGTATGCACCCCAGCGCTATGTGCCCCAGCAGTATGCAACCCAGCGGTATGTGCCCCAGCAGTATGCAACCCAGCGGTATGTGCCCCAGCAGTATGCACCCCAGCGCTACGTGCCCCAGCAGTATGCACCCCAGCGCTATGTGCCCCAGCAGTATGCACCCCAGCAATATGTGCCCCAGCAGTATGCACCCCAGCGGTATGTGCCCCAGCAGTATGCACCCCAGCGGTATGTGCCCCAGCAGTATGCATCCCAGCGGTATGTGCCCCAGCAGTATGCACCCCAGCAGTATGTGCCCCAGCAGTATGCACCCCAGCAGTATGTGTCCCAGCAGTATGCACCCCAGCGCTATGTGCCCCAGCAGTATGCAACCCAGCGGTATGTGCCCCAGCAGTATGCACCCCAGCGCTACGTGCCCCAGCAGTATGCACCCCAGCGCTACGTGCCCCAGCAGTATGCACCCCAGCGCTATGTGTCCCAGATAACAGATGGGTATTAGAATTGGATTTGGCTTCAGGTTTGGGGTAAATTCTAATAAACTTGTGTTAATACTTTTTTAGGGTCCTAACATCATCAGCAGATGGCGGCCCCCGTGACGCGCAGCAGCAGTGGGGGGACCCCGGACAGCGGAAGTGTTTGCCAATTCCATGGATGGTCCTGACTTCTGATCGGTTGTCATGGTGATGGGCAATCCAGATGAGGCCTGGGAAAAAGTCAGACGCCCACATATCGCCGTGCCAGGAGCCCCCCTCCCCCCACCACAATGGACTCTGATATGTCCTAGATTCCTGGCACATTTTTTGGATAATCATCTTTTAATTTCTGTCCAGTTCTTCTTGTCTTCTGTCCGAGAAGCCTCATTAAATCCTTGAGGCGTCTTCCAGTAACTGATTTCCTGTTTTCTTCTCCTACTGTTTGCCTTATTCTCTAGTCACATCCAGAGCTGCATTCACAGTTCTGCTGGTTTTGTGCTACAAGGAAGCAGTGCATTGTGGGAGAACAGATGACTGCTAAATATATGAGTGGAATAGATAAGGCAGCTTTGGGTGTGATTGGAGTATAAGAAATTATGTCATTTATTCAGCAGAATTTTGAATGCAGCTTTGGGTTGTAGTAGCCAGCAGATATCGAAAGGCAGCTCCAGGTGTGATTAGAGTGTAAGACATGATGTAACTTAGCTGAATTTTAAATGCAGCTTTGGATGCGATTGGAGTATAAGCAACAGCATTTTTTGTAATTGCTTGGGCTATAATTGTAGATTAGTGTGCGATAATCCCCTGGATTGTACAGATGTGCAGAACACATTGACGCTATAACAATAAAACTATAATACAGTAATAATAACTTAGCAGTATTTTAAATCCAGCTCTGAATGTGACTACAGTAAAACACATCATGTGACTGAGCTAGAAGAATTTTATGTGCATGTTTGGGTGTGACTGGAGCATAAAACAAGATAAATGCTGGAAGCAGAATTTTGAATGCAGCTCTGAGTGTTACTGGACGATGGAAGACAAGATGTCATTCGTGGACCCTTGGAATATAAATTTCTTCGAGCCCTGTCCCCCCTTTTCCTTTGTTTTACACGTCAGTCATCCCCAGTCCTGGCACGGAGCCGCCGCCGTCACGTCTCCCGGCCCCGGATGATGTGCGGAGAACACGGCCATATGTAATAGAACTATTCCATCCTCCCGAATCCTGAGCTCCGCTGCCAAAGTACACAGGAGCGGCACAAACATCTGGAGGCTAATGGGCGTCCGGATAGTGTGCGGGGTCAGCGCTCTGACATGTGCCGCCTCCTAATCCAGAACGTTTGATAATCCGGCACCTGATGATACCGCGCACGCGGCTTCCGTCTGCTCATACACAAGGCAGACATAACTCAGGTCTTCAAGGTGGAGCTGGAGGTGATAGCCTGCTGTCCGCTGTACTGGTTTAGGGCTCATGCACATGAACATATTTTTTGTCCGTGTCAGGTCAGTTTTTTTTTTTTTTGCAGCCCCTTTGCAGAACCATTCACTTCAATGGGGCCACAAAAAAACTGAAATGACTCCGTGTGCATTCCGTGTCCGTATGTCTGTTTTGCAAAGAAATAGAACATGTCCTAATATTGTCCGCATTACGGTCTAGGATAGGACTGTCTATTAGGGGCCGGCTGTTCCAATCCGCAAAATACGGAATGCACGCGGCCGGTATCCATGTTTTGCGGAGTCACACACACTTACAGAAGTACATACATACATATACACAGGCACACACAGATGCAGACACTATACATACACCTCCAAATGTACAGTATATACAGTATGTATACATATCCACACACACAATGTACAGTATATACAGTATGTATACATATCCACACACACAATGTACAGTATATACAGTATGTATACATATCCACACACACAATGTACAGTATATACAGTATGTACACATATCCACACACATAATGTACAGTATATACAGTATGTATACATATCCACACACACAATGTACAGTATATACAGTATGTACACATATCCACACACAATGTACAGTATATACAGTATGTACACATCCACACACACAATGTACATACACATATGCTCACAAATACATAAACACTCATGTACATTCAAGGCCCTTTGACTGAACATTGGAGCAAATCTCAGGAACTTAAAGGGGTTGTCCACTTTTTTATATTGATGACCTATCCTCAGGATAGGTCATCAATTTCAGATCAGCAGGAGTCAACTCTCGGCACCCCGCCGATCAGCTGTTTGGAGAGAACGCATCATCGCTCTTACGAGTTCTGCCTTCTCGGTTTACCAGCTCCTGTAATTACTGAGGATAGTTCCTCAATAATAAAAAAGCGGAGAACCCCTTTAAGGCCTCTTTACACTCCTCAACTGAGCAGAGGAATGTCATGAAGGAGGCATTCGCCTGCTCATCAGCGATCTCCTCCACAGTACAGGGAGCAGTGATCTCTTCCACAGTACAGGGAGCAGTGATCTCCTCCACAGTACAGGGAGCAGTGATCTCTTCCACAGTACAGGGAGCAGTGATCTCTTCCACAGTACAGGGAGCAGTGATCTCTGATGCCGTCGCTCATCCCCGTACAGAATCATTAATATTTGCCGGCAAACAATGATTTAGGTGACCGGATGAAAGGTCCTTTATTTAGTGCACACACATTCATACATAGGCAAATATGCATCCAGATATATGAGGACACACTGTGTCCCCGTCATGTCACCTCACTGTGCAAATATCCAGACACACATACAGGGAGTGCAGAATTATTAGGCAAGTTGTATTTTTGAGGATTAATTTTATTATTGAACAACAACCATGTTCTCAATGAACCCAAAAAACTCATTAATATCAAAGCTGAATATTTTTGGAAGTAGTTTTTAGTTTGTTTTTAGTTTTAGCTATTTTAGGGGGATATCTGTGTGTGCAGGTGACTATTACTGTGCATAATTATTAGGCAACTTAACAAAAAACAAATATATACCCATTTCAATTATTTATTTTTACCAGTGAAACCAATATAACATCTCAACATTCACAAATATACATTTCTGACATTCAAAAACAAAACAAAAACAAATCAGTGACCAATATAGCCACCTTTCTTTGCAAGGACACTCAGAAGCCGCCATCCATGGATTCTGTCAGTGTTTTGATCTGTTCACCATCAACATTGCGTGCAGCAGCAACCACAGCCTCCCAGACACTGTTCAGAGAGGTGGACTGTTTTCCCTCCTTGTAAATCTCACATTTGATGATGGACCACAGGTTCTCAATGGGGTTCAGATCAGGTGAACAAGGAGGCCATGTCATTAGTTTTTCTTCTTTTATACCCTTTCTTGCCAGCCACGCTGTGGAGTACTTGGACGCGTGTGATGGAGCATTGTCCTGCATAAAAATCATGTTTTTCTTGAAGGATGCAGACTTCTTCCTGTACCACTGCTTGAAGAAGGTGTCTTCCAGAAACTGGCAGTAGGACTGGGAGTTGAGCTTGACTCCATCCTCAACCTGAAAAGGCCCCACAAGCTCATCTTTGATGATACCAGCCCAAACCAGTACTCCACCTCCACCTTGCTGGCGTCTGAGTCGGACTGGAGCTCTCTGCCCTTTACCAATCCAGCCACGGGCCCATCCATCTGGCCCATCAAGACTCACTCTCATTTCATCAGTCCATAAAACCTTAGAAAAATCAGTCTTGAGATATTTCTTGGCCCAGTCTTGACGTTTCAGCTTGTGTGTCTTGTTCAGTGGTGGTCGTCTTTCAGCCTTTCTTACCTTGGCCATGTCTCTGAGTATTGCACACCTTGTGGTTTTGGGCACTCCAGTGATGTTGCAGCTCTGAAATATGGCCAAACTGGTGGCAAGTGGTATCTTGGCAGCTGCACGCTTGACTTTTCTCAGTTCATGGGCAGTTATTTTGCGCCTTGGTTTTTCCACACGCTTCTTGCGACCCTGTTGACTATTTTGAATGAAACGCTTGATTGTTCGATGATCGCGCTTCAGAAGCTTTGCAATTTTAAGAGTGCTGCATCCCTCTGCAAGATATCTCACTATTTTTGACTTTTCTGAGCCTGTCAAGTCCTTCTTTTGACCCATTTTGCCAAAGGAAAGGAAGTTGCCTAATAATTATGCACACCTGATATAGGGTGTTGATGTCATTAGACCACACCCCTTCTCATTACAGAGATGCACATCACCTAATATGCTCAATTGGTAGTAGGCTTTCGAGCCTATACAGCTTGGAGTAAGACAACATGCATAAAGAGGATGATGTGGTCAAAATACTCATTTGCCTAATAATTCTGCACTCCCTGTAGATAGATAGAAATAGATATGAGATAGATAGATAGATAGATAGATAGATAGATACATATAGATAGATACATATGGACACATATTGATAGATATATATATATATGTATATAATACCGGCGCTGGCATACAGAGAGAGTAGGGGAGGGTGAGAATTGTTACATGTATATACAGGACACTAATTACGAGGTCTCTACCTGTATCTGGTGAATAGTCGTTCTGTGCTGTGGTGTGATCCCGTTGTTCCAGGAAGCGCTGTATAGATATACACACATACATATATATATATAGCTATTAGCCCTCTATTAAAGGTGAGAGCAGGTTGGACACTCACCCCCAATACTAGGCAGCGGCAAACAAGGTGAAAACATCAGCCACAGAGATACAACTAACGGCAGCGCAAGTGTCTCTATTCCTCATAAACATATAGATAGATACAAACGGACACATATAGATAGATACACATGGACACATATAGATGCATATGGACACACATCGATAGATACATAAATACACACGGACACATAGATAGATACATATGGACACATATAGATAGATACATAGATACACGTGGACACATATAGATAGATACATATAGATAGATACATATAGACACATCTGCATGTCCTATGTATAGAAGCAGAAAGATGTATTTATATGAGGTTTGTGAATCTCGTTGCTGTTTCCATGGTGAGAATGATTTGCAGCTGTAGAGCTGAAGGAAGGAGCCAAGAAAAATACCCGACCGTCAGCAACCAGCGCCAAATTAAAACAAATTACACGTAAGACCCCCAGTTATCACACTTCAAGGGGACGCAACCATCTGCAGCGAGCCGGACCACGCCTGAGCGTTTACTCTATACCCACTGACTGTGACTGCAAATCAGAGCGAGCTTCAGTTATTCTTTCCAGCGTGTATCTAATCCTCTCCTGTGTGATACTGTCTGCTGAGCTGTGTATCTAATCCTATCCTGTGTGATACTGTCTGCTGAGCTGTGTATCTAATCCTATCCTGTGTGATACTGTCTGCTGAACTGCTGTATCTAAGCCTATAATGTGTGATACTGTCTGCTGAGCTGCTGTATCTAAGCCTATAATGTGTGATACAGTCTGCTGAGCCGTGTATCTAAGCCTATAATGTGTGATACTGTCTGCTGAGCGGTGTATCTAATCCTATCCTGTGTGATACTGTCTGCTGAACTGCTGTATCTAAGCCTATAATGTGTGATACTGTCTGCTGAGCTGTGTATCTAAGCCTATAATGTGTGATACTGTCTGCTGAGCCGTGTATCTAAGCCTATAATGTGTGATAATGTCTGCTGAGCCGTGTATCTAAGCCTATAATGTGTGATACTGTCTGCTGAGCCGTGTATCTAAGCCTATAATGTGTGATACTGTCTGCTGAGCTGTGTATCTAAGCCTATAATGTGTGATACTGTCTGCTGAGCTGCTGTATCTAAGCCTATAATGTGTGATACTGTCTGCTGAGCTGCTGTATCTAAGCCTATAATGTGTGATACTGTCTGCTGAACTGCTGTATCTAAGCCTATAATGTGTGATATTGTCTGCTGAGCTGCTGTATCTAAGCCTATAATGTGTGATACTGTCTGCTGAGCTGCTGTATCTAAGCCCGTGACTGCTCGTCCTGCAGGCAGTTGTTACCTCCGGCACTCGGCGCTGACATAGGTGACCACAGAGGATCAGCGGCCTCTCCTTGCTTCACTCTGTGGTTTGTCCGCTGATCTCCGAAGGTTTCCAGGACACTTCTGTGATAGAGATAAAACCTCACACACGAGAGGAACCATGTCATGCACAATACACACAGCCGGCGGGGTCTACAGGGTACGGCAGGCAGTGGCGTCTCTAGCTTTCAAAATTTGGGGGGGCACACTGGGGGCCAGGACAAAAGTAGGGGGGGCAGCTATAACAACGATACATTTACACAAGTACGCTTCGAAATGCTGCGATACCTAAAACCGCAACAGGGAAGAAAAGTCCAGCTGTCTGTGGATGACACTTTTATAGAGAGGGGGATCTGTGGATGCCACATACCGGGTATAGCATCTTATGCTATATGTGTCATCCCCATTTCCCCCTCCATAACAGCTTCGGTAACAGGGCCAGGCTACAGCCTTCAGGTACTGCCTGTTAGTTGTTATCGAGCGAGCGCTGATTTCTGCAGGTCAGAGGATGCGGATTACAGTTTAGAAGAAATGTACACTCCTGTGAGCGGTCCAGACCAGTGGCGGATCAGAGCCTGGTCTCGGGAGGGGCACTTCCAGATTATTTTCTGTCCGCCGCCACAGAACAAGGGCGCTTATAGAACAGACTCCACAGTGTAGCGGTATACTGTATACTGTGTGGCACAGTGTAGAGGTATACTGTATATTGTGGGGCACAGTGTAGAGGTATACTGTATATTGTGTGCACAGTGTAGAGGTATACTGTACATTGTGGGGCACAGTGTAGCGGTATACTGTATATTGTGGGGCACAGTGTAGCGGTATACTGTATATTGTGTGGCACAGTGTAGAGGTATACTGTATATTGTGGGGCACAGTGTAGCGGTATACTGTATATTGTGTGGCACAGTGTAGAGGTATTACTGTATTGGGTGGCGGCCAGTGTAGAGGTATACTGTATATTGTGTGCACGTGTAGAGGTATACTGTATATTGTGTGCCAGTGTAGAGGTATACTGTATATTGTGTGGCACAGTGTAGGAGGTATACTGTATATTGTGGGGCACAGTGTAGCGGTATACTGTATATTGTGGTGCACAGTGTAGGAGGTATACTGGTATATTGTGGGGCACAGGTGTAGAGGTATACTGTAGTGATTGTGGGGCACAGTGTAGAGGTATACTGTATATTGTGGGGCACAGTGTAGAGGTATACTGTATATTGTGGTCGGCACAGTGTAGAGGTATACTGTATATTGTGGGGCACAGTGTAGGGTATACTGTAGTATTGTGTGGCACAGTGTAGAGGTATACTGTATATTGTGGGTCACAGTGTAGAGGTATACTGTATATTGTGTGGCACAGTGTAGAGGTATACTGTATATTGTGGGGCCAGTGTAGAGGTATACTGTATATTGTGGGGCACAGTGTGCGGTATACTGTATCTTGTGGGCACAGTGTAGAGGTAATACTGTATATTGTGGGGCACAGTGTAGAGGTATACTGTATATTGTGGGGCACAGTGGTATAGGTATACTGTATATTTGGGGGCACATTGTGTGGCACAGTGTAGAGTATACTGTATATTGTGGGGCACAGTGTAGAGGTATACTGTATATTGTGGGGCACAGTGTAGCGGTATACTGTATATTGTGGGGCACAGTGTAGAGGTATACTGTATATGTGTGGCACAGTGTAGAGGTATACTGTATATTGTGTGGCACAGTGTAGAGGTATACTGTATATTGTGGGGCACAGTGTAGAGGTATACTGTATATTGTGTGGCACAGTGTAGAGGTATACTGTATATTGTGGGGCACAGTGTAGAGGTATACTGTATATTGTGTGGCACAGTGTAGCGGTATACTGTATATTGTGGTGCACAGTGTAGAGGTATACTGTATATTGTGGGGCACAGTGTAGAGGTATACTGTATATTGTGGGGCACAGTGTAGAGGTATACTGTATATTGTGGGGCACAGTGTAGAGGTATACTGTATATTGTGGGCACAGTGTAGAGGGTATACGTATATTGTGTGGCACAGTGTAGAGGTATACTGTATATTGTGTGGCACAGTGTAGAGGTTACTGTATATTGTGTGGCACAGTGTAGAGGTATACTGTATATTGTGGGGCGACAGTGTAGAGGATACTGTATATTGTGGGGCACAGTGTAGAGGTATACTGTATATTGTGGGGCACAGTGTAGAGGTAGACTGTATATTGTGTGGCACAGTGTAGAGGTATACTGTATATTGTGTGGCACAGTGTAGAGGTATACTGTATATTGTGGGGCACAGTGTAGAGGTATACTGTATATTGTGTGGCACAGTGTAAGAGGTATACTGTATATTGTGGGGCACAGTGTAGAGGTATACTGTATATTGTGTGGCACAGTGTAGAGGTATACTGTATATTGTGTGGCACAGTGTAAGAGGTATACTGTATATTGTGGGGCACAGTGTAGAGGTATACTGTATAGTTGTGGGGCACAGTGTAGAGGTATACTGTATATTGTGGGGCACAGTAGTAGAGGGCGTAATACTGTATAGTTGTGTGGCACAGTGTAGAGTATACTGTATATTGTGGGGCACAGTGTAGAGGTATACTGTATATTGTGGGCACAGTGTAGAGGTATACTGTATATTGTGTGGCACAGTGTAGAGGTATACTGTATATGTGGGGCACAGTGTAGAGGTATACTGTATATTGTGGGGCACAGTGTAGAGGTATACTGTATATTGTGGGGCACAGTGTAGAGGTATACTGTATATTGTGGGGCACAGTGTAGAGGTATACTGTATATTGTGGGGCACAGTGTAGAGGTATACTGTATATTGTGGGGCACAGTGTAGAGGTATACTGTATATTGTGTGGCACAGTGTAGAGGTATACTGTATATTGTGTGGCACAGTGTAGAGGTATACTGTTATTGTGTGCACAGTGTAGAGGTATACTGTATATTGTGTGGCCAGTGTAGAGGTATACTGTATATTGTGGGCACAGTGTAGAGGTATACTGTATATTGTGGGGCACAGTATAGAGGTATACTGTATATTGTGTGGCACAGGTAGCGGTATACTGTATATTGTGTGGCACAGTGTAGAGGTATACTGTATATTGTGTGCACAGTGTAGAGTATACTGTATATTGTGGGGCACAGTGTAGAGGTATACTGTATATTGTGGGGCACAGTGTAGAGGTATACTGTATATTGTGGGGCACAGTGTAGAGGTATACTGTATATTGTGGGGCACAGTGTAGAGGTATACTGTATATTGTGGGGCACAGTGTAGCGGTATACTGTATATTGTGTGGCACAGTGTAGAGGTATACTGTATATTGTGGGCACAGTGTAGAGGTATACTGTATATTGTGTGGCACAGTGTAGAGGTATACTGTATATTGTGGGGCACAGTGTAGAGGTATACTGTATATTGTGGGGCACAGTGTAGAGGTATACTGTATATTGTGGGGCACAGTGTAGAGGTATACTGTATATTGTGGGGCACAGTGTAGAGGTATACTGTATATTGTGGGGCACAGTGTAGAGGTATACTGTATATTGTGGGGCACAGTGTAGAGGTATACTGTATATTGTGGGGCACAGTGTAGAGGTATACGGTATATGTGTGGCACAGTGTAGAGGTATACTGTATATTGTGTGGCACAGTGTAGCGGTATACTGTATATTGTGTGGCACAGTGCTGAGGTATACTGTATATTGTGTGGCACAGTGTAGAGGTATACTGTATATTGGGGGGCACAGTGTAGAGGTATACTGTACATTGTGGGGCACAGTGTAGCGGTATACTGTATACTGTGTGGCACAGTGTAGAGGTATACGGTATATTGTGTGGCACAGTGTAGAGGGTATACTGTATATTGTGGGGCACAGTGTAGAGGTATACTGTATATTGTGGGGCACAGTGTAGAGGTATACGTATATTGTGGGGCACAGTGTAGAGGTATACTGTATATTGTGGGGCACAGTGTAGAGGTATACTGTATATTGTGTGGCACAGTGTAGAGGTATACTGTATATTGTGTGGCACAGTGTAGCGGTATACTGTATATTGTGTGGCACAGTGTAGCGGTATACTGTATATTGTGTGGCACAGTGTAGCGGTATACTGTATATTGTGTGGCACAGTGTAGGCTATATGTGTATAACATAAACATATTTCACATGAACACTTACAGTTACTTGGCCCTTGGGGATCTCGGACGCCCCCCATATAAAACACCCCTTCTTTGTGTTGCCTCAGTAGATGCCCCTATAGTGCCCACCAATAATGTGCCAGTAATAAGCCCCCATTACGTGCCAGTAATAAGCCCCCCATTACGTGCCAGTAATAAGCCCCCCATCATGTGCCAGTAATAAGCCCCCCATCATGTGCCAGTAATAAGCCCCCCATTACGTGCCAGTAATAAGCCCCCCATTACGTGCCAGTAATAAGCCCCCCATTACGTGCCAGTAATAAGCCCCCCATTACGTGCCAGTAATAAGCCCCCCATCATGTGCCAGTAATAAGCCCCCCATCATGTGTCAGTAATAAGCCCCCCATTACGTGTCAGTAATAAGCCCCCCATTACGTGCCAGTAATCATGTGCCATTATTAAGTCCCCCCATCATGTGCCATTATTAAGCCCCCCCCCCGTCATGTGCCATTATTAAGTCCCCCCTCCGTCATGTGCCATTATTAAGTCCCCCCCATCATGTGCCATTATTAAGTCCCCCCCATCATGTGCCATTATTAAGTCCCCCCCCCATCATGTGCCATTATTAAGTCCCCCCATCATGTGCCATTATTAAGCCCCCCCGTCATGTGCCATTATTAAGTCCCCCCATCATGTGCCATTATTAAGTCCCCCCATCATGTGCCATTATTAAGTCCCCCCCCATCATGTGCCATTATTAAGTCCCCCCCATCATGTGCCATTATTAAGTCCCCCCCCATCATGTGCCATTATTAAGTCCCCCCCATCATGTGCCATTATTAAGTCCCCCCCATCATGTGCCATTATTAAGTCCCCCCCCATCATGTGCCATTATTAAGTCCCCCCCCATCATGTGCCATTATTAAGTCCCCCCCATCTTGTGGCATTATTAAGTCCCCCCCATCATGTGCCATTATTAAGTCCCCCACCCCTTCAGTATCACTATTGTAAGAAAAAAAAAAAAAAAGAACACTTATACTTACCTCAGTGTCAGCGATGCGAGGCGGGCCTCTTCTGGTCTGTGTCCCACGCTGTATGGCTCAGGCAGCGCGATGACGTCATCGCGCCGCCTGCGCCGGCCTCTGATAGGCTGCCGGCCTAGTGCCGGCCGCCTATCAGAGCAAGGGGAAGGGACACGCCTCTCCCTCCCCTGCACCGCCGCTGGCACAGGCAGTAGTAAGGAGATGAGCGCAATGGAAGAGCTCATCTCCCTGTGCCCGGCGGCGGCGGCGGCTCACTTTGGGGGGGGGGGGCGCATTTTAGTTGGGGGGGCACATGGGGGGGCCGAGCATGATGTAGGGGGGCCGTGGCCCCCTCTGGCCCCCCCCCTGGCGACGCCACTGACGGCAGGGGCAGACTCACATACACCTACACACCATCATGTACACTCCCCCCCCCACCTGGTGGAAATTACTGTTACTATGAACAGTTTAGCAAAGTTGAAGATGAAATCTTAAAGGGGTATTCCCATCATCAGTTTTCATACTTACCTGCGTCCAGCGCGACGTTTACTTTCTGGATTCAGCTGGGCTCGATTGACGTCTTCTCCCGACCGGGTCGCGCTTGCGCAGGAGACTGAAGTTTTTCTCCCGACCGGGTCGCGCAATGCCCTGAACACGCACGCCGCCGCGCATGCGCCATGGTGACTTATTCCTGGCCTGTATAGTACAGAGCCGGCGTGTGCGTTCAGGACATTGCGCGGCCCGGCCGGGAGAAAATCTTCAGTGTTCTGCGCAAGCGTGGCCTGGCCGGGTTCGACAAGCGAGAGGTGGCCTTAACCAGGGGAGACAAAAGACAACAATCAGGTAAGAGGGGACTTATTTTCTTAAAAAAGGGTGGGAATTGGGTAATAAAATGTATTTACAAAAAAGATCACTGTCACTTCATTAACAGATTTAACAGTGATCATTGTGATGGGAAAAACCCCTTTAGGTAAAAAAAAAAGTGTTATTTTCATCTTTTACATTTTCAAAATAACAAGAAAGGAAAAGGGCCAGAAGCAAAGGTTTGGGCCCCCTGCATGTCTAGTACTTAGTAGCACCCTCTCTGGCAAGTATCACAGCTTCCAAACACTTTTTGCCACAGCCAAGAGTCCTTCAGTTCTTGTTTGAGGGATTTTCCTCCATTTCTTCTTGCAGATGTCATCCAGTTCTGTGAGGTTCCTGGACGTCTTGCGCGCTCTGCTCTTTTGAGATCTATCTACAGATCAGGGGACTGTAAGGGCCATGGTAAAACCTTCAGCAGATCAGGGGACTGTGAGGGCCATGGTAAAACCTTCAGCAGATCAGGGGACTGTCAGGGCCATGGTAAAACATTCAGCAGATCAGGGGACAGTGAGGGCCATGGTAAAACATTCAGCAGATCAGAAGACAGTGAGGACCATGGTAAAACCTTCAGCAGATCAGGGGACTGTGAGGGCCATGATAAAACCTTCAGCAGATCAGTGGACTGTGAGGGCCATGGTAAAACCTTCAGCAGATCAGGGGACTGTGAGGGCCATGGTAAAACCTTCAGCAGATCAGGGGACTGTCAGGGCCATGGTAAAACATTCAGCAGATCAGGGGACAGTGAGGGCCATGGTAAAACATTCAGCAGATCAGAAGACAGTGAGGACCATGGTAAAACCTTCAGCAGATCAGAGGACTGTAAGGACCATGGTAAAACCTTCATCAGATCAGGGGACTGTGAGGACCATGGTAAAACCTTCAGCAGATCAGGGGACTGTGAGGGCCATGGTAAAACCTTCAGCAGATCAGGGGACTGTGAGGGCCATGATAAAACCTTCAGCAGATCAGTGGACTGTGAGGGCCATGGTAAAACCTTCAGCAGATCAGGGGACTGTGAGGGCCATGGTAAAACCTTCAGCAGATCAGGGGACTGTGAGGGCCATGGTAAAACCTTCAGCAGATCAGGGGACTGTGAGGGCCATGGTAAAACCTTCAGCAGATCAGAGCGCTGTGAGGGCCATGGTAAAACCTTCAGCAGATCAGAGGACTGTAAGGACCATGGTAAAACCTTCATCAGATCAGGGGACTGTGAGGACCATGGTAAAACCTTCATCAGATCAGGGGACTGTGAGGACCATGGTAAAACCTTCATCAGTTCAGGGGACTGTGAGGACCATGGTAAAACCTTCAGCAGATCAGGGGACTGTCAGGGCCATGGTAAAACATTCAGCAGATCAGGGGACAGTGAGGGCCATGGTAAAACATTCAGCAGATCAGAAGACAGTGAGGACCATGGTAAAACCTTCAGCAGATCAGGGGACTGTGAGGGCCATGATAAAACCTTCAGCAGATCAGTGGACTGTGAGGGCCATGGTAAAACCTTCAGCAGATCAGGGGACTGTGAGGGCCATGGTAAAACCTTCAGCAGATCAGGGGACTGTGAGGGCCATGGTAAAACCTTCAGCAGATCAGGGGACTGTGAGGGCCATGGTAAAACCTTCAGCAGATCAGAGCGCTGTGAGGGCCATGGTAAAACCTTCAGCAGATCAGAGGACTTTAAGGACCATGGTAAAACCTTCATCAGATCAGGGGACTGTGAGGACCATGGTAAAACCTTCATCAGATCAGGGGACTGTGAGGACTATGGTAAAACATTCAGCAGATCAGGGGACTGTGAGGGCCATGGTAGAACCTTCAGCAGATCAGAGGACTGTAAGGACCATGGTAAAACCTTCATCAGATCAGGGGACTGTGAGGACCATGGTAAAACCTTCAGCAGATCAGGGGACTGTGAGGGCCATGGTAAAACCTTCAGCAGATCAGGGGACTGTGAGGGCCATGATAAAACCTTCAGCAGATCAGTGGACTGTGAGGGCCATGGTAAAACCTTCAGCAGATCAGGGGACTGTGAGGGCCATGGTAAAACCTTCAGCAGATCAGGGGACTGTGAGGGCCATGGTAAAACCTTCAGCAGATCAGGGGACTGTGAGGGCCATGGTAAAACCTTCAGCAGATCAGAGCGCTGTGAGGGCCATGGTAAAACCTTCAGCAGATCAGAGGACTGTAAGGACCATGGTAAAACCTTCATCAGATCAGGGGACTGTGAGGACCATGGTAAAACCTTCATCAGATCAGGGGACTGTGAGGACCATGGTAAAACCTTTATCAGTTCAGGGGACTGTGAGGACCATGGTAAAACCTTCAGCAGATCAGGGGACTATGAGGGCCATGGTAAAACCTTCAGCAGCTCAGGGGACTGTGAGGGCCATGGTAAAACCTTCAGCAGCTCAGGGGACTGTGAGGGCCATGGTAAAACCTTCAGCAGCTCAGGGGACTGTGAGGGCCATGATAAAACCTTCGGCAGATCAGGGGACTGTGAGGGCCATGGTAAAACCTTCAGCAGCTCAGGGGACTGTGAGGGCCATGGTAAAACCTTCGGCAGATCAGGGGACTGTGAGGGACATGGTAAAACCTTTAGCAGATCAGAGAGCTGTGAGGGCCATGGTAAAACCTTCAGCTTGCACCTTTTGAGGTCGTCTATTGTTGATTTTGAAGTGTGCTTAGGATTCTCCATTTCTAGAAGCCATCCTCTTTTCAGCTTCACTTTTTTTACAGTTGGTGTTATGTTTGCTTCCAGAATTTACAGTTTTTTTATTGAATCCATTCTTCCCTCTATCTGTGAAATGTTCCCATTACCATTGGCTGCAACATAAGTATAATTGACACCCCCCCCCCCCTTCCTGTGCTTAATGGTTGGAGAGGGGTTCTTTTCATGAATTTCTGTGCCTTTTTTCTCCAAACATACCTTTGCTCATTGAGGCTAGATAGTTCTATTGTAACCTCATCGATCCACAGGACTTGTTTCCAAAATGCATTAGGTTTGTTTAGATGTTCTTGTACAAACTTCTGACGCTAAATTTTGTGATGAGGACACAGGAAAGCTTTTCTTATGATGACTCTTCCACGAAGGCCATATTTTTGCAGGTGTCGCTGACCAGTAGAACAATGTCCCACAACTCTAGAATCTGCTAAATCTTCCTGAAGGTCTTTTGCAGTTAAGCTTCTGATTTGCCTCTCTAGCAATCTTATTAGCAGCTCTCTGAATTTTTTTTTAAGCCTTCCAGACTTTCTCTTGATCTCCACTGTTCTTGTTAACTGCCTTTTCTTAATTACATTTCAAACTGAGGAAATGGCAACCTAAAACTACCTCAAAAGGAGCAGGCTAAAGGTTTTACCATGGTCCTCACAGTCCCCTGATCTGCTAAAGGTTTTACCATCGCCCTCACAGTCCCCTGATCTGAACATCATTAAACATCTGTGGATAGACCTCAAAAGAGCAGAGCGTGCAAGACGTCCAGGCATTTCACAGAACTGTCTGCAAGGAAGATGTGATGAACCAGCGGGTGTGTACCCCCTGTGCTACTGACTGGCAATACTCTGGAGTGGCGTAACTAAGCAACACCAGGTCTTCACTAGCGCCTCTGGTGGTGAGGATAGACTTGAGCCACGGTAGTTGCCAGGGGCAACTCCAGAGCGTAAACTGAGTCAGTGGCAGCTGGTCCAGCAGACCAGAAGATACCAACAATGGTACCAGCAGAGTCAGACAGCAAACTGATCCAGATCCAGATACCACAGACAGGCAAAACATAGCAAAGGCAGAAGCAGTTACCTATGCCGCAAGCGATAGAAACTAATCGGCCCCAGGCAGAGCTGCACTCGGATGATGAAAGGGCATTCAGGCATATGGGCATTCCCCCTCCGGGGAACACATGAACCCTCTTCTGAAGAAGGACATAGGACAGACATGAACCGAACAGGGACAGAAGCCAAAGGCTCCATTCTACCTAACTGTAGCTCTGCTATGTTTTCTGCCACCTGCTGGTGAACCAGGCATATTACATTTGAACACAACAGTTTCATAGAAATAGGAATGCACATTGTAAAGGACTTGGAATAAATGCACAAGATGACATGAGGTTAACCAATACAGACAGTAGCAGGGTGCAAAAGTGGTAATGCATATGTAGAATTGCCGTCCATTTTTAGAGATGCTATTTGCAGAGACCTTCCACTGTAATGTGCACGCTCCGCAGGTCAGAGGCCACAAGTATCAGGAAGAGGCAGTGTCCTCTACTGCCTGGGCTTATAAAGACAGCATCCCCCAGGCCTTGTACTTTACTCACAAGGTCACCAATAGCTGAGCACCACTCAACTCCTGCTGCACTGCCCCCAGTGACCACTAGGTGGAGCTGCTGACATACCTCCTGTGAGGTCTTCATCAGCTGATCGCCTCCAGTCATTGACTTTATGTCACTTTGTGTTATGTAGTAAATCCACATTTTTCGTGTTATATGAGCTGAACTGCCCGGTTCTGCCACCTCTCGTGGCACCTTTATTGGCTCCTGTTTGGTTCAATACTTTTTTATAAGTCGACCTTGAAAATTCTACCATAAAGAAATGCACAGAACACGGCTGGTGCGGCGCGAAATCCTCAGTGTCAGACACATAGGACACAGCTATATATTACACACACCTCCCAACTGATGGAAAGCCCAAGGAGGGACCATAGCAGCATGTGTAGGAAATATTCTATACACTAAGCCACGCCTCTAATCCCACCCAGTGCCCCTACTGTGACATCACTGTGTGTATTATCCCTGTACTGTGACATCACTGTGTTTATTATCTCTGTACTGTGACATCACTGTGTGTATTATCCCTGTACTGTGACATCACTGTGTGTATTATCCCTGTACTGTGACATCACTGTGTGTATTATCCCTGTACTGTGACATCACTGTGTTTATTATCCCTGTACTGTGACATCACTGTGTGTATTATCCCTGTACTGTGACATCACTGTGTTTATTATCTCTGTACTGTGACATCACTGTGTGTATTATCCCTGTACTGTGACATCACTGTGTGTATTATCCCTGTGCTGTGACATCACTGTGTGTATTATCCCTGTACTGTGACATCACTGTGTGTATTATCCCTGTGCTGTGACATCACTGTGTGTATTATCCCTGTACTGTGACATCACTGTGTTTATTATCCCTGTGCTGTGACATCACTGTGTGTATTATCTCTGTACTGTGACATCACTGTGTTTATTATCCCTGTACTGTGACATCACTGTGTTTATTATCCTGTACTGTGACATCACTGTGTATTATCCCTGTACTGTGACATCACTGTGTTTATTATCCTGTACTGTGACATCACTGTGTTATTATCTCTGTACTGTGACATCACTGTGTTTATTATCCTGTACTGTGACATCACTGTGTTTATTATCCTGTACTGTGACATCACTGTGTTATTATCCTGTACTGTGACATCACTGTGTATTATCTCTGTACTGTGACATCACTGTGTTTATTATCCTGTACTGTGACATCACTGTGTATTATCCCTGTACTGTGACATCACTGTGTTTATTATCCTGTACTGTGACATCACTGTGTTTATTATCCCTGTACTGTGACATCACTGTGTGTATTATCCTGTACTGTGACATCACTGTGTTTATTACTCTGTACTGTGACATCACTGTGTTATTATCCCTGTACTGTGACATCACTGTGTTTATTATCCTGTACTGTGACATCACTGTGTTTATTATCCCTGTACTGTGACATCACTGGGGTTATTATCCTCTGTACTGTGACATCACTGTGTGTATTATCTCCTGTACTGTGACATCACTGTGGTTATTATCTCTGTACTGTGACATACTGTGTTTACTTATCTCTGTACTGTGACATCACTGTGTGTATTATCTCCTGTACTGTGACATCACTGTGTGTATTATCTCTGTACTGTGACATCACTGTGTTTATTATCTCTGTACTGTGACATCACTGTGTTTATTATCCCTGTAACTGTGACATCACTGTGTTTATTATCCCTGTACTGTGACATCACTGTGTGTTATTATCTCTGTACTGTGACATCACTGTGTGTATTATCTCTGTACTGTGACATCACTGTGTTTATTATCTCCTGTACTGTGACATCACTGTGTTTATCTCTGTACTGTGACATCACTGTGTGTATTATCTCTGTACTGTGACATCACTGTGTTTATTATCTCTGTACTGTGACATCACTGTGTTTATTATCTCTGTACTGTGACATCACTGTGTGTATTATCCCTGTACTGTGACATCACTGTGGTTATTATCTCTGTACTGTGACATCACTGTGGTATTATCCCTGTACTGTGACATCACTGTGTTTATTATCTCTGTACTGTGACTATCACTGTGGTATTTATTCTCTCGTACTGTGACATCACTGTGTTATTATCCCTGTACTGTGACATCACTGTGTTATTATCTCTGTACTGTGACATCACTGTGTGTATTATCCCTGTACTGTGACATCACTGTGTTATTATCTCGTACTGTGACATCACTGTGTTATTATCTCTGTACTGTGACATCACTGTGTGTATTATCTCTGTACTGTGACACTCACTGGTGCTTATTATCTCTTACTGTGACATCACGTGTGTATTATCTCTGTACTGTGACATCACTGTGTGATTATCCCCTGTACTGTGACATCACTGGTGTTATTATCTCTGTACTGTGACATCACTGTGTGTATTATCTCTGTACTGTGACATCACTGTGTGTATTATCCTGTACTGTGACATCACTGTGTTATTATCTCTGTACTGTGACATCACTGTGTTTATTATCTCTGTACTGTGACATCACTGTGTTTATTATCCTGTACTGGCATCACTGTGGACTATCACTGTGTTTATTATCCTGTACTGTGACATCACTGTGTTTATTATCCTGTACTGTGACATCACTGTGTGTATTATCCTGTACTGTGACATCACTGTGTTTATCTCTGTACTGTGACATCACTGTGTGTATTATCCTGTACTGTGACATCACTGTGTTATTATCTCTGTACTGTGACATCACTGTGTTTATTATCCTGTACTGTGACATCACTGTGTTATTATCCCTGTACTGTGACATCACTGTGTTTATTATCTGTACTGTGACATCACTGTGTTTATTATCCCTGTACTGTGACATCACTGTGTTATTATCCTGTACTGTGACATCACTGTGTTTATTATCTCTGTACTGTGACATCACTGTGTTATTATCCCTGTACTGTGACATCACTGTGTTTATTATCTCTGTACTGTGACATCACTGTGTATTATCTCTGTACTGTGACATCACTGTGTTTATCCCTGTACTGTGACATCACTGTGTTATTATCCCTGTACTGTGACATCACTGTGTGTATTATCCTTGTACTGTGACATCACTGTGGGTATTATCCCTGTACTGTGACATCACTGTGTTTATTATCTCTGTACTGTGACATCACTGTGTTTATTATCCCTGTACTGTGACATCACTGTGTTTATTATCTCTGTGCTGTGACATCACTGTGTTTATTATCTCTGTACTGTGACATCGCTGTGTTTATTATCCCTGTACTGTGACATCACTGTGTGTATTATCATAAGCAATTCACTGCTAAAAGTCATCATTTGGTGATAGGGCCCAAGTCTAACTTTTGCTCTGGGCCCCATCCTTAATACAAAGCCAGTAGATGTCATCACAGTCATAAAAGTGTATCTGCTGTTCACAGCCACCACTGGAAGGAATCTGTATACAGACATCCATTTCTAGTGAGCTCCCCCTAGTGGTGGCCGCAGGCAAACAGAAGTTTTTAATTTTTCTTTATGTCAACTCAGAAGACTTGAGACTTGGAGCTCTGCATCAGAAAACGGGGTTCTGAACCAGACGCACAGCATTAAGAAATGAATATTTAGATATGAAAAAGAGACTGAAATGACAGGATGACGTTTTCCTAACACTGGACACATTTTTGTAAAACACAGCTGAAAATGCCATTAGATTGCAGCCTTAGAAACACTGGAGAATCCATCAAATGACATCATGGCTTTACTAATGATGTCATTGTCTTGGGGGAATCTCTGGCATAGCAGCCGCAGAGACATCTGTTTAGCATCAAACCAGCGCAGCGCAATTAGTGATGTAATTAGAGTGTGGAAAACAGCAAGAGACAAGGCCACGGAGGAGACATGAGCTGGTTATTGGGTCTGCAAGGAGTATTTTTTCCCTAGAGTTTTATTCATTGCAGTTAAAGAGGACCTTTTACATTTTTTTTTTCTTTAAGATAAATACTTTTGCCGGCGGGGTACCCCCCGCTGATGCTGCCACCCTGCCTGTTTTTTTTAAATATCGCTCCTGCGCCCCGCAGTGCCCCTACCCCTGCAGGTTTCCCGCTCTGTATGCTTATACCGAGCATCGGTACAGGGAGGAGGAGACCCCAGGGTTACTCAATGGGTGTCTCCTTCTTCCTGGCTGTGATGCTCTCCGCTGTTAGCTGGATCACGGCACAGCCAGGGAGAAGGAGACGTCCATTGAGTAACCCTGGGGTCTCCTCCTCCCTGTACCGATGCTCTGTATTAGCATACTGAGCGCAAAAACTGCAGTGGGGCGCAGAAGCAATATTTTTTTTTAAAACAGGCAGGGTGGCAGCATCAGCTGGGGGTACCCTGCCGGCAAAGGTATTTACCTTGAATTTTAAAAAAAGTGAAAGGTCCCCTTTAACAGGACTCAACAGAGAAAAATTTAGGAGGTTTTATAATAAGTTGTAAAATGACATCACAACGTAGGTCTGCAAATATGTAACTACAGTCGTACATCGACGTCATGCGATTCCACTGGTCTGAAATATGTGGATCTTCAGCGCTTGGAAAACTATAACTCCCAGCATGCCCTGAGAGTAGCGGGCTGACATGTAACTAATACTTAGATCACTGTAAAAAAATGTTCAAAAACTTTCTAATATACTTTGTGCTTCAATCCACCAGTTTCTGCTTGATGTCAGTGAATGGGAACATTCTTAAAGGGAACCTGTCACCCTCTTTAACCCCGTACAACCAAAAGCCAATTCTGCTTATACTTATCATTGTCCAGTTGAGGAGCCCTGAATCGCCCTTGTCAGATGCCCCCTCAGGCCCCTTGAAGACGAGCGTTCCGTCTGCGATCAGGGAATATTGTGCCATTAGGTACGCAATTGCAGTCAGTTTTGACTGCGACTGCGTTCCGATATTCATTTTTTATCGCGCGGGTGCAATGCATTTTGCACGTGCGTGATAAAAAACTGACTGTGGTACCCAGACCCGAACCCAGACTTCTTCACTGAAGTTCGGGTTTGGGATCGGTGTTCTGTAGATTTTATTATTTTCCCTTATAACATGGTTACATGGGAAAATAATAACTTTCTTAATACAGAATGCTTAGTACAATGTGGCTTGAGGTGTTAAAAAATAAAAAAATAATTACTAAGGCTGCTTTCACACTAGCGTTCGGGTGTCCGCTCGTGAGCTCCGTTTGAAGGGGCTCACAAGCGGACCCGACCGCTTCCGTCCAGCCCTAATGCATTCTGAGTGGACGCGGATCCGCTCAGACTGCATCAGTCTGGCGGCGTTCAGCCTCCGCTCCGCTCGCCTCCGCACGGACAGGCGGACAGCTGAACGCTGCTTGCAGCGTTCGGGTGTCCGCCTGGCCGTGCGGAGGCGTGCGGATCCGTGCGGATCCGTCCAGACTTACAATGTAAGTCAATGGGGACGGATCCGTTTGAAGATGCCACAATGTGGCTCAATCTTCAAGCGGATCCGTCCCCCATTGACTTTACATTGAAAGTCTGGACGGATCCGTCCCAGGCTATTTTCACACTTAGCTTTTTTTTGCTAATATAATGCAGACGGATCCGTTCTGAACGGAGCCTCCGTCTGCATTATTATGATCGGATCCGTTCAGAACGGATCCGATCGAACGCTAGTGTGAAAGTAGCCTAACCTGTTCAACTTGATCGCGCAGCCGGCATCCTCTTCTTGCTTCGTCTTTCAGGACCTGCAAAAGGACCTTCGGTGACGTAATCGTGATCACCACGTGGTGAGCGCGATGACGTCACCGAAGGTCCTTTTCCAGCCAGGTCCTGCAAGAAGAAGAAAGAAGAGGATGCCGGCTGCGCGATCAAGTGGATGAGGTGAGTTACATTTATTTTATTTTTTAACCCCACATTCTGAATTAAGAATGCTATTATTTTCCCTTATAACCATGTTATAAGGGAAAATAATAAAGTAAATGGGGTCCCAGGTAACTCATCCCTCGTCTCCTTAGCAACCATGCGTGAAACTCACATTGCATCCACACTTGCTTGCGGATGCTTGCGATTTTCACACGGCCCCATTCATTTCTATGGGGCCTGCGTTGCATGAAAAACGCAGAATATAGAGCATGCTGCGATTTTCACGCAACGCACAAGTGATGCGTGAAAATCACCGCTCATCTGCACAGCCCCATTGAAGTGAATGGGTCCGGATTCAGTGCGGGTGCAATGCGTTTATTCTCGCCCGTGTAAAAGGGGCCCTACTGCGTAATTCATTGACCACATTTCCCCGCCCTGTATGTGAATGACCTGAGGTGAGTCCCACTTCCTTCATGCAACCACTGAGGAGGCAAAGGCAGGAGAGCAGCGGATTATACTGCGCAGGAGGAGCACTACTGACTAGACGCGCAGGCACAAGATTTCGAAGAGCAGGCAGATGTCAATCAAGAACTTGGGGTCACGACTATGCAGGAAAATCGTAAGCGCGTTGAGGAATGAGTAAGAGCATCTCTAGCACTCGAAACGCGTAGGTAGGTACTATGCATTTAATCATCAAGCAGAATTGGTTAGTGGGTTAGGTGACAGGTTCTCTTTACATCCAGAGGCTGAAAACCTTCCCCCATCCAATACTCACAGCTGAGAGTCTGTTATAATTGTATTCAGTCTAGACCAGGCATGCTCCACCTGCGGCCCTCCAGCTGTTGTAGAACTATAACTCCCACAATGCCCTGCTGTAGGCTGTTCAGGCATGCTGGGAGTTGTAGTTTTGCAACAGCTGGAGGGTTGCAGGTTGAGCATGCCTGGTCTAGACCATTCTCTGTGAGTTGAAGACCCTGACTGATACATTGTAAAAGATTTGCAGCGATGTGTTTAGCATATATATAATTGTAAAAATTAAGATACTTTATTATGATACAATCAAAAAACGAATATAAGGTATTTGACGCACACCAGAGGTGAGGCACCAAATACGTGGTCAAAAATGCCACAATAATGATTAGGGGGGTTTAGAGGCAGCACAAGGCGAAACGCGCGTTGGGGTTGTTTTGAGGCGCCATACTGGGTCTGTATTAGGCCTCATGCACACGGCCGTTGTTTTGGTCCGCATCCGATCCGCAGTTTTGGGAGGTAAGATGTAATATCAGTTATCACCCAGCTTTCCAAGAATGTTTCTGGTTGTGGCTGTGTATGGAAAGTAATATAACTGTTTGTGAACCTATATGGGGGGCCATTTAATCGCTGAGCCAGTTCTTTCTCCAAAAATCAGTCGCCCTCGTGGCCTGGAAGTGTCTTATCTGATGGCAATGACATCAGTACATTGGGGGAGAGGAGAGAAATGGAGCAGCGCTCGATAGGAAACATATGTTCCAGTTTGTTTCCATGACAACCAGATAGTAACACTGTAAAAGCAGAAGGATACTATGTAACATAATAACGAGTCTTCCTGAGGACCACACCCCACAGCGGCGGTCTCCAGCAAAACTACAACTCTCAGCAGGACAAGGCAGCCCCACAGCAGCGATCTCCAGCAAAACTACAACTCTCAGCAGACCAAGGCAGCCCCACAGCGGCGGTCTCCAGCAAAACTACAACTCTCAGCAAGCCAAGGCAGCCCCACAGCGGCGGTCTCCAGCAAAACTACAACTCTCAGCAGACCAAGGCAGCCCCACAGCGGCAGTCTCCAGCAAAACTACAACTCTCAGCAGACCAAGGCAGCCTTACAGCAGCGGTCTCCAGCAAAACTACAACTCTCAGCAGACCAAAGGCAGCCCCACAGCGGCGGTCTCCGGAAAAACTACAACTCTCAGCAGACCAAGGCAGTCCCACAGCAGCGGTCTCCAGCAAAACTACAACTCTCAGCAGACCAAGGCAGCCCCACAGCAGCGGTCTCCAGGAAAGGTTGGATTTTTATTTTATTTGAATTTTACATATTTTTTGATCAGTTTTTAGAGGCTTCAGTGACAAAAATAAACAAAGGTTCATGCACCTTCTGACAAGTCTTTGATATAATCGAACAGCTCCATAATATATCTTAATATCGGTCATAGATCCGCTTTTCTGACACAAAGCCCCAAATCCCCTGGAGAGACTAAGGCCTAATTCAGAAAACGGTATTATCTGTCCATGCGCTATCTGTGTGCCCAATGGACGGTACATGGACCCATTAAAGTTAGTGGAGAAACTCACAGCATGCGCTATTCTTGTTTGTTTTCTAAAACTGGTTTATTCAAGTGTATGGATGGGGGAAAAAATGGAGGCACATGGAGGCCATACGGACGCCCACATAGAAGGACATATATCAGTTTTCTTTTGCTTTCATGGATTGGAACGGACGTCTCAATCAGGCCTAAGAGCTAACATCATGTGATAATATTCTGGTTGCCTGCAGTCACCACTAGGGGGAGCTTACTGAAGACAGACTTACTGTTACATTTAATGAGAGCTGTGCAAACATTTGGAACTGTATCATCTAACTCTATGTGATGGAGCACAGGGGATTCGGAGGTTATATTGTTACATAATGTTACAAATTATTTCCTTGACTTATTCTGTACTAATCCTTTTTATACTCTAGTCACACCCAGAGCTGCAGAACAGAACCCGCAGGAATTAAGGCACGTCCACACAGGACAGATTTCCTGCAGATTTTCCCTTTGAGCTTGCATGGGTAAAGTCCACGAATGAATCTTCTGCAGCGGATTTTCATAGAGACCTGCGGTGGACTCTTCTGTACAGGGAGATCTGAGCTCAGGAAAGGGAAGACTTTGTGAACGCAGCTCTGGATGTGACTGGAGCCATTATGCATGTGACAGAGTCCAGAATACACAGTCGGAGGAGGTAAAGGGTAAAATCCGGACTTCTATGTATACAAAACTTCTTCTACTCTTCAGACTCGTCACATGTTTCATTTCAGAAGTTTCTGGTGAAAAGTTCACGGTGAGTTGTGGCTTGGAGAATGTTTTGCCACAGATCTCGAGGGCTGACGGCATCTTCTAGCCGCGACCTAGGTAAGGGTACATTCACATGGCAAAGAAAAACGGCCCTGTGACACTCGGTCGTTTTTAATGGCCCGTCCAAAAATAAGATATGTCCTATTTTTGGCAATTTTAATCACTAAAATCAATTGGCCCCTTTTAACGGCCATTTACACAGAAGTGCATCTGTCATGTGGCCATTACAAAGGGGGACACTATCAGTATGAGAGGCAGCAGGACCTGACGCTCCTGGCACTGTGACGTCACATGATCACACGGGGGGCGTCGGGTCCTGCTGCCTCCAGTGCAAAGCCAGTATTCCTGTGCATCTGTCAGGACTACCTAAGGTTGGGGGGCATATTATATACTGCGGGCTCTATGGGGGCCAGAGGGGCATGTATTATACTAGGGGCACTATGGGGGCCCTTCTATGTTCTGGGGGCCATATGGGGCACATTATATAAATTGAAGGCACTCTGGGGGGTATAACATATACTGGGCTTAAATAAAAAATAAAAAAAAAGCAAATGCAAAGTGGATAAAAAACGGCCATTAAAGGGCATCTGTCAGCAGATCTGTCCCTATGACACTGGCTGACCTGGGGGACATTATTAATGCTGGGGGCCACTATGAGGGACAATACTACTGCTGGGGCCACGATGGGGGACATTGTTAATGCTGGGGGCCACTATGGGGGACATTATATTTACTGCAGGGGTTGGGATTTAAATAAAAAAGTCAATGAAAATCATCAATTTTTAAAGGGCATCTGTCAGCAGTTTTGTACTTATGACACCGGCTGACCTGTTCCATGTGCGCTCGGCAGCTGAAGGCGTCTGTGTTGGTCCCATGTTCCGATGTGCCCACATTGCTGAGAAAAGTGGAGTGTTAATATATGCAAATGAGGCTCTAGGAGCAACGGGGGCGTTACCATTACTCCTAGAGGCTCTGCTCTCTCTGCAGCTGCCGCGCCCTCTGCACTTTGATTAACAGGGCCGAGCAGTGAAAACATTATACTGCCCTGTCAATAAATCTGCAGAGAGAGCAGAGCCTCTAGGTGTAATGGTAACGCCCCCGTTGCTCCTAGAGGCTCATTTGCATATATATTAAAACCAAATTTTTCTCAGCAGTGTGGACACATATGAACATGGGACCAACACAGATGCCTTCAGCTGCCGAGCGCACATGGAACAGGTCAGCCGGTGTCATAGGTGCAAAACTGCTGACAGATGCCCTTTAAAAATGGATGATTTTCATTGGCTTTTTTTATTTAAATCCCAACCCCTGCAGTATATATAATGTGCCCCATAGTGGCCCCCAGCATTAATAACGCCCTCATTGTGGCCCCCAGCATTAATAATGTTCCCATAGTGGCCCCCAGCATTAATAATGTCCCCATAGTGGCCCCCAGCATTAATAATGTCCCCCGTTGTGGCCCCTAGCATTATTAATGTCCCATAGTGGCCCCCAGCATTAATAATGTCCCCATAGTGGCCCCCAGCATTAATAATGTCCCCCATTGTGGCCCCTAGCATTAATAATGTCCCATAGTGGCCCCCAGCATTAATAATGTCCCCATAGTGGCCCCCAGCATTAATAATGTCCCCCATAGTGGCCCCTAGCATTAATAATGTGCCCATAGTGGTCCCCAGCATTAATAATGTCCCCCATAGTGGCCCCCAGCATTAATAACTTCCCCCATAGTGGCCCCCAGCATTAATAACATCCCCCATTGTGGCCCCCAGCAATAATAATGTCCCCATAGTGGCCCTCAGCATTAATAATGTCACCATAGTGGCCCCCAGCATTAATAATGTCCCCCATTGTGGCCCCTAGCATTAATAATGTCCCATAGTGGCCCCCAGCATTAATAATGTGCCCCATAGTGGCCCCCAGCATTAATAACGCCCTCATTGTGGCCCCCAGCATTAATAATGTCCCATAGTGGCCCCCAGCATTAATAATGTCCCCATAGTGGCCCCCAGCATTAATAATGTCCCCCATAGTGGCCCCTAGCATTAATAATGTGCCCATAGTGGTCCCCAGCATTAATAATGTCCCCCATAGTGGCCCCCAGCATTAATAACTTCCCCCATAGTGGCCCCCAGCATTAATAACATCCCCCATTGTGGCCCCCAGCAATAATAATGTCCCCATAGTGGCCCTCAGCATTAATAATGTCACCATAGTGGCCCCCAGCATTAATAATGTCCCCCATAGTGGCCCCCAGCATTAATAATGTCCCCATAGTGGCCCCCAGCATTAATAATGTCCCCATAGTGGCCCCCAGCATTAATAATGTCCCCCATAGTGGCCCCCAGGATTAATAATTAGAGATGAGCGAATCGACTTCGCATGAAACTTCGTTAGAATAATTAGACTTTGCGAAGCAATAACTTCGACTCATCGGAGCCAATACATTCTAATACTGTACGGAACTCCTGCCCCTGCTCCGTCCAGTATTAGAATGAAGTTTTATGCTCATCCCTAGTAATAATGTGCAGCTTTTTTATGCAGAAAGAAAACAAAAAATTACTCACTTCATCTAATTGCACAGAGAGCGTCCACTCCTGGTTTTGGCGCACAATCACTGATGGAAATCACTGACCAAACACTGATCGTGTGAATTAGGTCGTGGCTCCATCATACCCCAGAAATAGGTATCGTGGCTGCAGTGTGAATGGAGTCCTGAATGGGTCTTAGGTCAGTAGACGTTTTCTGCCCCAGGATGTCAGCAAGAATGTCTCCATTCACTGACAGCAAACAGAGGTCAGTAAAAATCATCTCACATTTAAGAACTGATTTATATGCCCATTTTCCCCACTTAACGCTCTGGCTGAGCAGGGGATTCGGAGCTCAGAGCGCTGGAAAGATATGGACGCCGAGCCCTCCACCTATCACTGGGCGCTACTCCTCTAGTGGGTACCAGGGTATAGCGGGCGCTTCTGGGTGGGCACCTTGTATCCCCCGGTGTGTGCCGCTCATCATACGTCCACTGGATGTCGTGGCTCGTGATTTCCAACCATTACAAGACGCCAACAACCTCCAGGTCCCTTTCTGGGAGTCTGACGGTGCGTTCTCCGGGGCAGACATTGGCACCGCCGAGTGCCAAGAGCTGTGAGGTCACCTTGAGTCATGAAGTCCACATTGTTCTCGGTGCAGCTGCAAAGCTTCGCTCTCAGGAGAAGGAACTGCGAACCTGGAGGCGACTCTCAGCTCGGTGCCCAGCAAATGGGGGTCATTTACTAACGTTCGTAGACCAGTTTGCAACTTTTAGAATTTCTGTGTGACAATACTTTGTTGCACTGGCATTTTTGTGCTGTCCTCGCTGGTGCGGGAGTGGTGGGGGCCCGAACTACTCCAGTCGGGCACATGGACTGCCAGAGGTGCGCCTCACTCATGGCAAGGCCTGCGCCTCACTCATGGCAAGGCCTGCGCCTCACTCATGGCAAGGCCTGCGCCTCACTTATGGCAAGGCCTGCGCCTCACTCATGTCAAAGCCTGCGCCTCACTCATGGCAAGGCCTGCGCCTCACTTATGGCAAGACCTGCCCCTCACTTATGGCAAGGCCTGCGCCTCACTTATGGCAAGGCCTGCGCCTCACTCATGTCAAGGCCTGCGCCTCACTCATGTCAAGGCCTGCACCTCACTTATGGCAAGGCCTGCGCCTCACTTATGGCAAGGCCTGCGCCTCACTTATGGCAAGGCCTGCCCCTCACTTATGGCAAGGCCTGCCCCTCACTTATGGCAAGGCCTGCGCCTCACTTATGTCAAGGCCTGCGCCTCACTTATGGCAAGGCCTGCGCCTCACTTATGGCAAGGCCTGCCCCTCACTTATGGCAAGGCCTGCGCCTCACTTATGGCAAGGCCTGCGCCTCACTTATGGCAAGGCCTGCCCCTCACTTATGGCAAGGCCTGCGCCTCACTCATGTCAAGGCCTGCTCCTCACTCATGTCAAGGCCTGCGCCTCACTCATGTCAAGGCCTGCGCCTCACTTATGTCAAGGCCTGCTCCTCACTCATGTCAAGGCCTGCGCCTCACTTATGGCAAGGCCTGCCCCTCACTTATGGCAAGGCCTGCGCCTCACTTATGGCAAGGCCTGCGCCTCACTTATGGCAAGGCCTGCCCCTCACTTATGGCAAGGCCTGCGCCTCACTTATGGCAAGGCCTGCCCCTCACTTATGGCAAGGCCTGCGCCTCACTCATGTCAAGGCCTGCTCCTCACTCATGTCAAGGCCTGCTCCTCACTCAGGGCAAGGCCTGCGCCTCACTCATGGCAAGGCCTGCGCCTCACTTATGGCAAGGCCTGCGTCTCGTCATAGATTAGATGGTAGCAAAGGAGGGGAAACAAATGCTGGCGTAAAAAGCCAGCCCTTGTAAATGACCCCCAAAGATTCTATATTAGACCTAAAAGAGAGGTAAGGGCAGGACAAGCTTGTAGACAACTGGCCTGGTTCTGTAGCCCCCCTGAGATAAGCAGCATCATATTCACTTGGCGCCTCTTATCTCTCCAGCATAGAAGTAACACATATTACTGCTGTTCTCCAGCTCCACCATCCCCTGCAGGGAGGCAGTGTCTGCGCTGCCCCCGTCCAGTTTGATGCCTACTGGTCCCTGCAGCAGGGGTAGCACCCGAAGGCTCATCCCCAGAGGGGCCTAAAATGCCTCAGTCAAACGGAGCGCTGCAGGTCCGGCAAATAGATTAAAAAAGTGCAATATAAAAGTTGCTCTTTCGGGATTATGGAGGGCGGTGAGGGCTCCGCAGACCTTTTTTTTTTCCAGGGGTCAGAATTTAGTCAAACCTCAGTATGGGGATGAGTTAGAAGCCGGGCAGTTTCATTTAAAGGGACAGTAACCCTAAAGCCTCTGTCGTGCTCTATTGCAGGAGGACCAGGGCCGTGTTACTATGATCCCGGGACCCCAGCGCTGCGCAGGCTCTGCTACATTCACCCCCCTTCTATGGCTCATGTTCCTGCAATCTGAACATGTCCTTCTTCCAGCATTAATTAGACTTCATTCGTTTCTGTCACATGACCGCGCCGATCATGCAGAAATGAATAACACTCATCGAGCGGCCGCGCCAAGCGCAGGTAATTGGCGGCGCACAGCATGTGTTGGTAATTTGGGATGGAGCTGGCTCTGCTCAGCCCTTCCCTGCTTGACTTGCACTTTCCAAGGTCGCCCCGGGGTCAGGAATTGTTTTCACTGAATTGAGGTGCAGCCCGAAAAATAATCCAAATCATCGTCTCGTTCCGTCTTCTCGACTCTGCGAAGTAAACAAGAAAAATCTCCAAAGATTCAAACCCGTCCAAAGATCCGAAAGGAGGACAAAGCCTGGGAGACGTCAGCTCAGAGCAGGGACGGACACGGACCGCAGGGGCCCCTGTGCAAGAACAGTGTATGGGCCCCTTCATCTACAATAGCTAAACATAGCCGGCTGCGCGAACAAGTGGATTAAGGTGAATTTTTTTTATTTTTTTTTAACCCCTCCAGCGCTATTGTACTATGCATTCTGTATTCAGAATGCTATTATTTTCCCTTATAACCATGTTATAAGGGGAAATAATACAATCTACAGAAAATAAATCCCAAGCCTGAACTTCTGCGATGAAGTTCGGGTTTGGGTACCAAACATGCCGATTTTTCTCACGCGCGTGCAAAACGCATTACAATGTTTTGCACTCGCGCGGGAAAAATTGCGCATTTTCCAGCAACGCACCCACATCTTATCCGGGCAAAAAACATGACGCCCGTGTGAAAGAGGCCTAAGTTCCTTTATTTTATTTTTTTCACAACATGTGGAGACTCTGGGACAATTTCATTTCTTGCACTTCAATATCTATTTTAATATTAGCTCATAAATCATTGGATTATTGAAATTTTAAGGTCCAAATTGCACCAAATAATGAAGTTATGGTCTAATATAGAGGTAGAAACCAGACAGGAAGTTTAGCAATGAGCGATTAATAAATGCAGATTTAGAGGGACATTTAAGGATCAAAGAGGGACAGAGGGACCTGGGTCAAAAAGAGGGGCACTTGGGAGGTCTGTCTACTATGCTATGCGACCCCTGCAGTGCTGGGAGTTCAGGACGGGAGCTGCGCTGCAATTCCGGAGCGTGACACTTGCTCGTCTGAAAGCGGCCAGAAGGTCACAGAGCGACACGGGAACACGAACGTTAGATTCCGCTGGGAAGGGCTCAGGGGACATGTAGCTGGTTTCCATAGGATGGATTTGATGACAGATTCCCATTAAGGCCCCTTTAGGGGGTCCTCACAAGTTGCGGAATGTTCTGCAAAAATAAAAGTCACATAAAGACGTCCCTTATTATAGCCGATGGGGATAAAAAGTGTCAACACCTGTGTTCTGTAAAAGTAATATTCCGCTGCAGAACAGAACGCAAAAAACGCTCTCTTGTGGTTAGTGGTGGCTCAGTGGTTAGTGGTGGCTGAGTGGTTAGTGGTGGCTCAGTGGTTAGTGGTGGCTGAGTGGTTAGTGGTGGCTGAGTGGTTAGTGGTGGCTGAGTGGTTAGTGGTGGCTGAGTGGTTAGTGGTGGCTGAGTGGTTAGTGGTGGCTCAGTGGTTAGTGGTGGCTGAGTGGTTAGTGGTGGCTGAGTGGTTAGTGGTGGCTCAGTGGTTAGTGGTGGCTCAGTGGTTAGTGGTGGCTCAGTGGTTAGTGGTGGCTGAGTGGTTAGTGGTGGCTCAGTGGTTAGCACTGGTGCCTTGCTGCGCTGGGGTCCTAGGTTTGAATCTGACCATGGACAACATCTGCGTGGAGTCCCTGTGTTTGCGGGGTTCTCCGGTTTCCTCCCACACTCCAAAGACAGACTGATAGGGAACTTAGATTGTCAGCTCAGTGGGGACGTCCTGATGCTAATGTCTGTAAAGGGCTGCACAATATAGTAGCGTTATATAAGTGCATAAAATAAAATAAATAATTTACAAACAAATACACATTTTGCTCCATTCTGGAAAAAAAAGCAACAAAAATGGCAACTTTATAAGATCTGCAACAAGTGAGCGCACCCTGACACAAGGAGTTAATTGTTAAAACAATTTGTAAAATTGAGCAAAACGGATCAATTATCAAGAAGTGTAAAACATTGAGCGATAATTGACAGGAATCAATTTGCCAGGATTCCAGAGTGTAAACCAGTATCGATGACACAGACGATCCCACAGCGCGGATGGAATGGATACTGTACTGGTGGAGGAGATTGTATCCAGGAGGGAAGGCGGAATTTGGTGGTAAAGAGGGTGAAAGAAAAACTCTTTACACATCTTCTAGGGTCTAACCCGATCCCCTCCCAAACATCACCGACAGTCATCGTGTAAATAGTCATGGGGCCAGATTTATCATGACTCTGACCGCTCACTCCACTTTCACATATGGCTAATGTCAGTTTTATGATCGGCCCTTTAAGACTGCAAGGGTCTATTCACACGTCCGTTGTTTGTTTCCTGATCTGTTCCGTTTTTTGCTGAACAGATCTGGACCAGATCTGGACCCATTCATTTTCAATGGGTCCTGAAAAAAAATCTGACATTGTGCTGTCCATTTTTTTTCAGGACCCATTGAAAATGAATGGGTCCAGATCTGGTCCAGATCTGTTCAGCAAAAAACGGAACAGATCAGGAAACAAACAACGGACGTGTGAATAGACCCTAATAAATGTGGTTTGACGGTAGCAGTTTAACCGTCAGTAAGCAGCTTTACAAAAGTCGCACATCTTTACGGAAAAGTCGCATGTTCTATTAAAAAGTCTCATAAGATAAGCATGGTCCTCACTGGAGTGAAATTGCGCATTTTTTTGGGACTTTTTTGCGACTTTTTAAATAGTCCCAATAGTAAATCTGTCTAGAGATTCATTTACATAAGAAAACACGCCCACTTTCAGAAAACTGGCGAGCATAGTGCAGAGCAGAAAAAAGTCGCAAATTTGTGCACAGTTTTATCGTTTGTGCATTTTTTTGCGACTTTTTCACTCCATTATTCTGACTTGAGCTAATGATAAATCTGGCCCATGGTATGTACTCTCCTCCACATAGAGAGTAGTATTATAGTAGTTATATTCCTGTACATAGGAGCAGTATTATAGTAGTTATATTCTTGTACATAGGAGCAGTATTATAGTAGTTATATTCTTGTACATAGGGGCAGTATTATAGTAGTTATATTCTTGTACATAGGAGGCAGTATTATAGCAGTTACATTCTTGTACATAGGAGGCAGTATTATAGTAGTTATATTCTTGTACATAGGAGTAGTATTACAGTAGTCATATTCTTGTACATAGGAGGCAGTATTATAGTAGATATATTCCTGTACATAGGAGCAGTATTATAGTAGTTATATTCTTGTACATAGGAGGCAGTATTATAGTAGTTATATTCTTGTACATAGGAGCAGTATTATAGTAGTTATAGTCTTGTACATAGGAGCAGTATTATAGTAGTTATATTCTTGTACATAGGAGCAGTATTATAGTAGTTATATTCTTGTACATAGGAGCAGTATTATAGTAGTGATATTCTTGTACATAAGAGCAGTATTATAGTAGTTATATCCTTGTACATAGGAGCAGTATTATAGTAGTTATATTCCTGTACATAGGAGCTGTATTATAGTAGTTATATTCTTGTACATAGGAGCAGTATTATAGTAGTTATATTCTTGTACATAGGGGCAGTATTATAGTAGTTATATTCTTGTACATAGAGCAGTATTATAGTAGTTATATCTTGTACATAGGAGGCAGTATTATAGTAGTATATTCTTGTACATAGGGAGCAGTATTCTAGTAGTTATATTCTTGTACATAGGGGCAGTATTATATAGTTATAGTCTTGTACATAGGAGCAGTATTATAGTAGTTATATTCTTGTACATAGGAGCAGTATTATAGTAGTTATATTCTTGTACATAGGAGCAGTATTATAGTAGTTATATTCTTGTACATAAGAGCATAATGATAGTAGTGATATCCTTGTACATAGGAGCAGTATTATAGTAGTTATATTCTTGTACATAGGAGCAGTATTATAGTAGTTATATTCTTGTACATAGGAGCAGTATTATAGTAGTTATATTCTTGTACATAGGAGCAGTATTATAGTAGTTATATTCTTGTACATAGGAGCAGTATTATAGTAGTTATATTCTTGTACATAGGAGCAGTATTATAGTAGTTATATTCTTGTACATAGGAGCAGTATTATAGTAGTTATATTCTTGTACATAGGAGCAGTATTATAGTAGTTATATTCTTGTACATAGGAGCAGTATTATAGTAGTTATATTCTTGTACATAGGAGCAGTATTATAGTAGTTATATTCTTGTACATAGGAGCAGTATTATAGTAGTTATATTCTTGTACATAGGAGCAGTATTATAGTAGTTATATTCTTGTACATAGGAGCAGTATTATAGCAGTAGTATAGTATATTCCTTGTACATAGGAGCAGTATTATAGTAGTTATATTCTTGTACATAGGAGCAGTATTATAGTAGTTATATCCTTGTACTAGGAGCAGTATCATAGTAGTTATATTCTTGTACATAGAGCAGTATTATAGTAGTTATATTCTTGTACATAGGAGCAGTATTATAGTAGTATATTCTGTACATGGAGGCAGTATTATAGTAGTTATATCTTGTACATAGGAGCAGTATATAGTAGTTATATTCTTGTACATCGGAGCAGTATTATAGTAGTTATATTCTGTACATAGAGCAGTATATAGTAGTTATATTCTATGTACATAGGAGCAGTATTATAGTAGTTATATTCTTGTCCATAGGAGCAGTATTATAGTAGTTAATTCTTGTACATAGGAGCAGTATTATAGTAGTTATATTCTTGTACATAGGGAGCAGTATTAGAGTAGTTATTCTTGTACATAGGAGCAGTATTATAGTAGTATATTCTTGTACATAGGAGCAGTATTATAGTAGTTATATTCTTGTACATAGGAGGCAGTATTATAGTAGTTATATTCTTGTACATAGGAGCAGTATATAGTAGTATATTCTTGTACATAGGAGCAGTATTATAGTAGTTATATTCTTGTACATAGGAGTATTATAGTAGTTATATTCTTGTACATAGGAGCAGTATTATAGTAGTTATATTCTTGTACATAGGAGCAGTATTATAGTAGTTATATTCTTGTACATAGGAGCAGTATTATAGTAGTTATATTCTTGTACATAGGAGCAGTATTATAGTAGTTATATTCTTGTACATAGGAGCAGTATTATAGTAGTTATATTCTTGTACATAGGAGCAGTATTATAGTAGTTATATTCTTGTACATAGGAGCAGTATTATAGTAGTTATATTCTTGTACATAGGAGCAGTATTATAGTAGTTATATTCTTGTACATAGGAGCAGTATTATAGTAGTTATATTCTTGTACATAGGAGCAGTATTATAGTAGTTATATTCTTGTACATAGGAGCAGTATTATAGTAGATATTCTTGTACATAGGAGCAGTATTATAGTAGTTATATTCTTGTACATAGGAGCATTCTTGTACATAAGAGCATATATAGTAGTTATATTCTTGTACATAGGAGCAGTATTATAGTAGTTATATTCTTGTACATAGGAGCAGTATTATAGTAGTGATATACTTGTACATAGGAGCAGTATTATAGTAGTGATATACTTGTACATAGGAGCAGTATTATAGTAGTTATATTCTTGTACATAGGAGCAGTATTATAGTAGTTATATTCTTGTACATAGGAGCAGTATTATAGTAGTTATATTCTTGTACATAGGAGCAGTATTATAGTAGGTATATTCTTGTACATAGGAGCAGTATTATAGTAGTTATATTCTTGTATATAGGAGCAGTATTATAGTAGTTATATCCTTGTACATAGGAGCAGTATTATAGTATTCCCTTTCGTCCTAACCAGCAGCACAAGTGGGGTATTTGCCCCTGTGAAGCTGGTCAGGACAGGCGGAATTTTAATGAACAAAAATTTCTGCCTAAGTATCCTAATTAGCAATTAGCTAATTAAGCCCCTACCCCATATAACCCGGCCCCAACTGGACGGGGTTGCTTTTTTATTGTCCTGTGGACTCCAGGACAGGCTAGACTCCTTACTGGAGTCTCCCAGTATTAACCATAAAGTTATAAAGTGGTTATTATATTCTTTAACTCTGCCTTTTTTCTTTTCCTAGGTATCCTGAACCTGTCTCCGCCATACCTTGGGTGCCTCCGGTGGATCTCCATCTGTGTCAGATGTCCTGGCTGCCGCAGGGATCTGAAGGCAGTGCCAGTTGCAGGGGGGAGATGGCGCCGGTTTTGGCTCCCTGCCTCCCTCCTCGTGTGCCGCTGAAGCAGTCGCTTCGCTCCGCCGGCATCGCGCGTGTACCGGAAGTGCGTCACTGTCGTCACTTCCGGTCCGCGGCTCCGGCTCCAGCGCTGTGTTCAGCGCTTTCAGCAATACAAAGTATACTTTAAGTTCGTGCCCCGGTTGCTGGGGCACCAAAAGGAGAAAAGATTGGGGAGATTAGTGCATAATTATTAAAATTATACCTTTTAACCGGGATTCCACCCCCTGGGTGGGGGAGTGACGGTAAGCTCCTCCCCCTTGTGCTATTTAAGGCACCTGTGTGAGGCAGGTCAATGTTGCTCTCAGTTTTCTGAGCTCAACTGACTTCTGCTGTTGATTACTCCTGCGCCCAGGAAGTTTTCCTTGAAGTCACCTTGCTTGCTTCTAAGATGGCATCGCCACCTCACGGTAAGGTACTGCTTCCCTTTTTTGTACCAATTTGGGTCCAAATTCTTATTCTGTGCTCTGTGTCCTAGGCAAATCTACCCAGAAGCAGAAACATCTCGCCTGCTCCACCTGCAGCACCCCATTGCCGGATTCATACGAATTCCATCGATGTCCAGGCTGCCGTCCCAGACCAGCGGACCCAGAACCAACGATGGTGGATATGTTTTCATGGATGAAACAGTTCATGGATACGTCTATTGCCGAAATTAAGGGAGCAGTCTCCAACAAGAGGCCCAGACAGGCTTCTCCTGGGCCTGTTCCCATGTCTGAAGACGTCGTCTCCATTGAAGACAATTCTTCCTCTGAGGAAGAGAGTTCGGCCTTCCTCTTTCCGGCCGAAAAAACTCAAAGACTATTGCGCTCCATCAGGTCGAGGGACCATGATGTTGAGCAAGGGGAAGCTCCACAGTCCACCTCTAGGGGGCCAAGGGCCTTTAAAGTGGACGAGTCTTTAAAGAAGTTAATGGCAACCGAGTGGAAACACCCGGAGAAGGGGCCAGTGTTAACAAAAAGATTTAAACTAATGTTCCCTCTACAGGATGCGACTCCTTAGTTTGGGTTCCACCTCCAAAAGTGGATATGGCCATATCAAAGCTCTCCAAGAGAACCCTAGTGCCTTCAGACGACGGCAGCAACCTAAAGGACCCCTTAGATAGACGAGCAGAGTGCACGCTTAGACGCAACTACTCGGCTGCCTCCGCTTCTGCCTCGGTTGCTATAGCGTGCTCTGAGGTATCGGAATTCATCCGTGCACGCACTCTCAGAATCCAATCAGACTTGGATTCTGGGGTTGCCCGGGACGACATCTTGGACCAATTCAAGACCCTCTTACTGGGGATCGATTTCTTAACAGACTCCTCCCAACAACAGTTAAAATTAGCGGCCAAGTCGATGGCGCTTTCCTCAGCCAGTAGGCGCCCACTCTGGTTAAAACCATGGGCGGCGGACAACACGTCCAAATTTAACCTTTGCTCCCTTCCCTACGAACCTGGTAGATTGTTCGGTTCCGAGTTAGATGCTCTCATGGAGAACCTAGCGGACAAGAAGGGTAAATCCCTCCCCCAGCAGTCCTTTCGGGGTCGAGGAAGGGGTAGAGGAGGAGGAAGATTTCAGGGGGGAGACAGAACCCAGAGGCGTTCTGAAAATAATAAGAGAGGTAGGGGTCGCGGTCATGGAAACCGCAAGCCTGATCTATGACTCTCCACAGGCCGTCAACCCCCCTCCCCCCTGGTGTCCCAGAGGAAGGAACAGTTTTCAGTTCCCCAGTCGGTGGACGTTTGAGTCTATTCAAAAATTTTTGGGTGCAAAAAATTCCAGACCCTTGGGTGCTACAGGTGATAGCGTCAGGGTACACAATAGATTTTATTTCCCTTCCTCGGGACAAATTCGTCCTAACAAGGACCTTAGCACCCGACAAACAGGACTCCGTCCTCCAGTATATACAGAAAGGAGCATTAGAGGAGGTTCCTCCTCGCGAATGGCGGCAGGGGGTTTATTCCCCCATCTTTCTGGTGCCAAAACCGTCAGGAGACTGGCGGATGATCATCGATTTACGTTATTTAAATCGCTTCATCAGGAAGAAGCGTTTCCGGATGGAAACCATTCGCTCTGTATTAAACATCCTGAACCCAGGAGATATGATGGTAACCATAGACCTGAAGGATGCTTACCTTCATGTTCCCATCTGCCCAGCACACAGGAAATATCTCAGAGTTGCTGTGGCCTTGCAAGGGGTAGTGAAGCACTACCAGTTTGCTGTATTGCCCTTCGGCATATCCTCAGCTCCGCACACCTTTACAAAGGTAGTGGCTCCTGTGGTCGCCCATTTAAGGCTCCTTGGGCTAGAGGTCGTACCGTACCTGGACGATTGGCTTTTAAAAGCCGCAAACGCAGACGTCCTGCAGAGTCAGCTTCAACAAGCTCTCCAGATTCTCCAGGGTCTGGGTTGGTTGATAAATTGGGACAAGTCGCACTTAGTCCCGTCAACCACGAGAACGTTCTTGGGCTTTGTGATCAATTCACAACTGATGACCCTATACCTGTCCCCTCAAAGGAGGGACAAAGTAATAAAAGCCGCACAGTCTCTTATACCACCCAGACGAGTCTCCATAAGGGTTCTTATGAGGATGTTAGGCCACATGTCAGCATCTGCAGAGGCAGTTCCGTGGGCCTTATGGCACTTACGCCCTCTTCAGGAGGAGGTCTTAGCAGCTTGGACTCGCAAGCCCAAAGACCTAGACAGAATGCACTCCCTGTCGGTAGAAGTCCGTTCTTCGCTCAAGTGGTGGAAGAACCTAAAGGATGGGAGGTCTCTGATCCAACCTCGTTGGATCACCTTGACCACGGACGCTTCTCTGCTGGGCTGGGGGGCCCATCTGGAGGACAATCCAGTACAAGGTACTTGGAATCCCCAGGAGAAAATCCTCTCATCCAACTGGAGAGAGCTGAGAGCGGTCAAACTAGCCCTCCTTCATTTTGCTCCTCTCATCCGCGGTCAGGCGGTGAGAGTCCGAACAGACAACACTACTGTGGTCGCTTACCTAAACAGACAGGGAGGGACGAAGTCCCTAACCCTCCTGAGGGAGGCGGGTTCTATTCTCTCTTGGGCAGAGATCAATCTATCCCACCTAATGGCAGTCCATATCAGAGGGGATCTCAATGTACTGGCAGATCGCCTGAGTCGGGGTCTACCAGTTCCAGGGGAATGGTCCCTGAACGAGAACATCTTCTCTATGATTGTCCAGCGGTGGGGCACGCCGGAAATCGACCTGATGGCTACCCGATTGAACGCCAAGGTGAGCAGGTTCTGTTCCCTTTACAGGGAGGACAACCCGGTAGCGATAGACGCTCTGTCCATAACGTGGAGGTTCAGGCTGGCATACATCTTCCCTCCAATTTCCATGATACCGAGGGTATTGATGAAGATCAAGCAAGACCAGACCTCGGTGATTGCCATTATGCCATTCTGGCCAAAGAGGTCTTGGTTCACCCAGCTCATGAAGATGAGTCAGGGCAATTATTGGAGACTTCCCCTAATACAGGACCTTGTGTATCAGGACACAGGTCCCTGTCTAGATCTGAGGAGACTCAATCTGACAGCCTGGAGATTGACAGGTCCCTTCTAGAAGCTAGAGGGTTATCTGTGGAGGTCCTGAGAACAATCTCTCACTCCAGAGCGGAATCTACAAGCAAGAAGTATTCTAGAATCTACAGAATATTCATGCATTGGTGTAATAACAGAGAGGTAGTTGCCTCAGACCCTCCTCTCTCCGCTATTCTACAATTCCTCCAGGATGGTCTAGACAAGGGTCTAAGCCCATCTACTCTCAGAGCTCACGTCTCTGCCTTATCGGCATGCCTTAGCAGACCGATTTCTCAGGACCCCCTAATCAAGAGGTTCCTGAAGGGAGCCGAAAGACTTAAACCCAGAGTCCTGAGACCAATCCCACAGTGGGACTTATCGGTGGTTCTAAAAGGGTTATGTGTTCCCCCTTTTGAGCCTTTGAATGAAGTGGACTTGAGGTTCCTATCCCTAAAGATCACATTCTTACTAGCTATCACATCAGCTAAGAGAGTTGGGGAACTTCAGGCTCTGGGGGCTTCTGAGCCCTATTTAAAAATCCTTCAGGACAAGGTCCTGTTAAGGTTTTTACCAACCTTTTTACCAAAGGTTCCTACTTTTTCTAATATCAATCAGACGATATGTCTGCCCACCTTTTCACCGGCTGCAACTTCTCCCGAGGAGGAAAGGCTCCGTACATTGGACATCTCAAGAGGTCTTAGAATATATTTGGACAGAACAAGCGAATTTAGAAGATCGGAAAACCTCCTTCTGACCTATGCAGGGAAAAACAGGGGTCTGAAGGCCTCAAAACCCACTCTGAGCAGGTGGATTAAAGAGGCAATCCGTCTGGCCTTTCTGTCCCAAGATTTGACGCCTCCTTCTTTCGTCTCCGCCCATTCTACCAGGGCTGTATCCACCTCTTATGCGGAGAAGAAACTGATCCCCCTGGATCAGATCTTGTGCAGCCGCCTCTTGGAGTTCTCTGAACACCTTCATTTCGCATTACCGTCTAGAGTCTAGACAGACGGAGGGAATGGCCTTTGGACAATCCGTTTTAAGTGCCGCCCTCTCCTGAGAGGGGAGTAGGGAGCCCTCCCAATTTGGGTGAGGTTCTTGCTACTTCCCCACTTGTGCTGCTGGTTAGGACGAAAGGGAAGCGTCAATTTTGACGTAAATTTGTTTTCCCTTAGTCCTAACAGCAGCACACAAATTTCCCTCCCTTTGTGTGATTTATTGTCATTTACTTGTTATAAAGCAACCCCGTCCAGTTGGGGCCGGGTTATATGGGGTAGGGGCTTAATTAGCTAATTGCTAATTAGGATACTTAGGCAGAAATTTTTGTTCATTAAAATTCCGCCTGTCCTGACCAGCTTCACAGGGGCAAATACCCCACTTGTGCTGCTGTTAGGACTAAGGGAAAACAAATTTACGTCAAAATTGACGCGTGATATACTTGCACATAGGAGCAGTATTATAGTAGTTATATTCTTGTACATAGGAGTCAGTATTATAGTAGTTATATTCTTGTACATAGGAGCAGTATTATAGTAGTTATATTCTTGTACATAGGAGCAGTATTATAGTAGTTATATCCTTGTACATAGGAGCAGTATTATAGTAGTTATATTCTTGTACATAGGAGAAGTATTATAGTAGTTATATCCTTGTACATAGGAGCAGTATTATAGTAGTTATATTCTTGTACATAGGAGGCAGTATTATAGTTATATTCTTGTACATAGGAGCAGTATTATAGTAGTTATATTCTTGTACATAGAAGCAGTATTATATTAGTTATATTCTTGTACATAGGAGGCAGTATTATAGTAGTATATTCTTGTACATAGGAGCAGTATTATAGTAGTTATATTCTTGCACATAGGAGCAGTATTATAGTAGTTATATTCTTGTACATATTAGCAGTATTATAGTTATATTCTTGTACATAGGAGGCAGTATTATAGTAGTTATATTCTTGTACATAGGAGCAGTATTATAGTAGTTATATTCTTGTACATAGGAGCAGTATTATAGTAGTTATATTCTTGTACATAGGAGCAGTATTATAGTAGTTATATTCTTGTACATAGGAGCAGTATTATAGTAGTTATATCCTTGTACATAGGAGCAGTATTATAGTAGTTATATTCTTGTACATAGGAGCAGTATTATAGTAGTTATAGTCTTGTACATAGGAGCAGTATTATAGTAGTTATATCCTTGTACATAGGAGCAGTATTATAGTAGTTATATTCTTGCACATAGGAGCAGTATTATAGTAGTTATATTCTTGTACATATTAGCAGTATTATAGTTATATTCTTGTACATAGGAGCAGTATTATAGTAGTTATATTCTTGTACATAGGAGCAGTATTATAGTAGTTATATTCTTGTACATAGGAGCAGTATTATAGTAGTTATATTCTTGTACATAGGAGCAGTATTATAGTAGTTATATCCTTGTACATAGGAGCAGTATTATAGTAGTTATATTCTTGTACATAGGAGCAGTATTATAGTAGTTATAGTCTTGTACATAGGAGCAGTATTATAGTAGTTATATCCTTGTACATAGGAGCAGTATTATAGTAGTTATATTCTTGTACATAGGAGCAGTATTATAGTAGTTATATTCTTGTACATAGGAGCAGTATTATAGTAGTTATATTCTTGTACATAGGAGCAGTATTATAGTAGTTATATCCTTGTACATAGGAGCAGTATTATAGTAGTTATATTCTTGTACATAGGAGCAGTATTATAGTAGTTATATCCTTGTACATAGGAGCAGTATTATAGTAGTTATATTCTTGTACATAGGAGCAGTATTATAGTAGTTATATTCTTGTACATAGGAGGCAGTATTATAGTAGTTATATTCTTGTACATAGGAGCAGTATTATAGTAGTTATATTCCATAACACATACATTTTATGAGATCTGTGAAATACATATTCTCCACCATTACCCCGTATGACATGTCTGGCAGCCTGTATTCCACCTTTGGTGCTGCAGAAACAGACTTCCCAAAAATATCCTGCGACAGATATGCGCCAGAATATATCTGATAGTAAATGACCCCCTGTGTCTATTGACGACCTGTAGCTTCTTTGTCTAGTTTTTCAGTGATACTTGCTGTCTCGTCTATGGATACAAAGCTAAGCATGCATGCCATTCAGGATTCCAAAAAGAAAAACGGATGGCATCCGTGAGACATCCGTGTAACATCCGTTTTTTGTGTGGATCCATTGTAACAATTCCTGTCCTTGTCCACAAAACGGAAAATAATAGGACATATTTTTTGGCGGAACGGACTTACGGATATGGAATGCACACAAAGTCATTTTCGTTTATTTTGCAGGCCCATTGAAATGAGTGGTTCTGCATATGGGCCACAAAAAACGGAACAGATGCAGACAAAACCTATGGTCATGTCATTTACATTCTGGATAATAAAGTTTTAGAACTTTATAATAAATATCCAGTGATAGAGGGGGTCCCGGATAAATGGCCCCCTTCTGTTAGCCAGGTTTCACCTATGGGCCGTCATGGGAGGGGATGGGTCAGACAAGCCCCTGACCGGGAGCAGACGCCCTTCTGTTATATTAGGGACCCCCTCTCACCACATCATCAGAATTACCGAAATTTGGGTTTTACACTAAACAGAAGTCAGAAGTCTCAGGAATTTCTAGAAGGTCGGAGAGACTGTGAGGGAATGGAAAAAGTGCCGGCCTGGAGTGCGAGGCGAGCCGCCGTCCCTCGGGGAGCCTTAGTCACAGGAGGAGGGGAATCCGAGCAAATACCCATCGATCCGTGCAGTCTCATAGATCGGTGTCTGCCAGGACATGCTGGGAGTTGTAGTTCCACAGCGGCTGGGGAGTAACAAGTTCAGACCAGTACACGAAATAAGGTATCACACAATAGAATTAGATACACAGCTCAGCAGACAGTATCACACAGGATAGGATTAGATACACAGCTCAGCAGACAGTATCACACAGAATAGGATTAGATACACAGCTCAGCAGACAGTATCACACAGGATAGGATTAGATACACAGCTCAGCAGACAGTATCACACAGGAGAGGATTAGATACACAGCTCAGCAGACAGTATCACACAGGATAGGATTAGATACACAGCTCAGCAGACAGTATCACACAGGATAGGATTAGATACACAGCTCAGCAGACAGTATCACAAAGGATAGGATTAGATACACAGCTCAGCAGACAGTATCACACAGGAGAGGATTAGATACACAGCTCAGCAGACAGTATCACACAGGATAGGATTAGATACACAGCTCAGCAGATAGTATCACACAGAATAGGATTAGATACACAGCTCAGCAGACAGTATCACACAGGATAGGATTAGATACACAGCTCAGCAGACAGTATCACACAGGATAGGATTAGATACACAGCTCAGCAGACAGTATCACACAGGATAGGATTAGATACACAGCTCAGCAGACAGTATAACACAGGATGGGATTAGATACACAGCTCAGCAGACAGTATCACACAGTACAGGATTAGATACACAGCTCAGCAGACAGTATCACACAGGATAGGATTAGATACACAGCTCAGCAGACAGTATCACACAGGACAGGATTAGATACACAGCTCAGCAGACAGTATCACACAGGATAGGATTAGATACACAGCTCAGCAGACAGTATCACACAGGATAGGATTAGATACACAGCTCAGCAGACAGTATCACACAGGATAGGATTAGATACACAGCTCAGCAGACAGTATCACACAGGATAGGATTAGATACACAGCTCAGCAGGCAGTATCACACAGGATAGGATTAGATACACAGCTCAGCAGACTGTATCACACAGGATAGGATTAGATACACCGCTCAGCAGACAGTATCACACAGGATAGGATTAGATACACAGGTCAGCAGACTGTATCACACAGGATAGGATTAGATACACAGCTCAGCAGACAGTATCACACAGAATAGGATTAGATACACAGCTCAGCAGACTGTATCACACAGGATAGGATTAGATACACAGCTCAGCAGACAGTATCACAAAGGATAGGATTAGATACACAGCTCAGCAGACAGTATCACACAGGATAGGATTAGATACACAGCTCAGCAGACAGTATCACACAGGATAGGATTAGATACACAGCTCAGCAGATAGTATCACACAGAATAGGATTAGATACACAGCTCAGCAGACAGTATCACACAGGATAGGATTAGATACACAGCTCAGCAGACAGTATCACACAGGATAGGATTAGATACACAGCTCAGCAGACAGTATCACACAGGATAGGATTAGATACACAGCTCAGCAGACAGTATAACACAGGATGGGATTAGATACACAGCTCAGCAGACAGTATCACACAGTACAGGATTAGATACACAGCTCAGCAGACAGTATCACACAGGATAGGATTAGATAAACAGCTCAGCAGACAGTATCACACAGGACAGGATTAGATACACAGCTCAGCAGACAGTATCACACAGGATAGGATTAGATACACAGCTCAGCAGACAGTATCACACAGGATAGGATTAGATACACAGCTCAGCAGACAGTATCACACAGGATAGGATTAGATACACAGCTCAGCAGACAGTATCACACAGTACAGGATTAGATACATTGCTCAGCAGACAGTATCACACAGGATAGGATTAGATACACAGCTCAGCAGACAGTATCACACAGGATAGGATTAGATACACAGCTCAGCAGGCAGTATCACACAGGATAGGATTAGATACACAGCTCAGCAGACTGTATCACACAGGATAGGATTAGATACACAGCTCAGCAGGCAGTATCACACAGGATAGGATTAGATACACAGCTCAGCAGACAGTATCACACAGGATAGGATTAGATACACAGCTCAGCAGACAGTATCACACAGGATAGGATTAGATACACAGCTCAGCAGACTGTATCACACAGGATAGGATTAGATACACAGCTCAGCAGACAGTATCACACAGGATAGGATTAGATACACAGCTCAGCAGACAGTATAACACAGGATGGGATTAGATACACAGCTCAGCAGACAGTATCACACAGGATAGGATTAGATACACAGCTCAGCAGACAGTATCACACAGGATAGGATTAGATACACAGCTCAGCAGACAGTATCACACAGGATAGGATTAGATACACAGCTCAGCAGACAGTATCACACAGGATAGGATTAGATACACAGCTCAGCAGACAGTATCACACATGAAGGACTTCAGTACAGCAGCCTAGTAGTGTCCCACGTGATAGGCTTAGATACTCAGCAGACAGTATCTCACCTGCTTAGATATATGGCTGTGTTCACACTGCCATCTGAGGTTCTGTCAGCAGTTGCATTAGATTAGATGGGATGGGTAGTGTTTTCTGTACACCCCTCAGACCCCATTATAATGAGGCGGGTGGTGCCCATCGTGTGAACACATTCTGGATATAATTTTTTCATGTATCCCACCTACCAGGCTTAGATACCTAAAGTTAGTAATGAATGGTAAACACAGTGAAGGTGACGGTACCTTTTGTGCAGACATGGTGATGTATACAGGACGATCCTTTCACCTCTGTACATATTTGCAGAGCCGCTGACATTATAGACAAATTTACATTGTGCAGCCGGCTCCGGGCATGGAGGGGTTAAATTGTGAGCTGGCTCCGGGCATGAAGGGGTTAGTAGCCATGGCAGCTGGTGAGGCTGGTGATGCCCGGGGCGTCCTCAACTTCCTATAAAAGTTCTGTATTCATTAACCAGACATGAGGTGCAGCTTCAAAAATAATCCCAAAGCCGAAGAGAAAACTGCGCCGTCCCTTTAAATAATCAATATAAATCTCTCCCCTCACTCCTGTCCTGTAATTACTGAATCTATTCAGCCCTTTATTAGTTATATCTGTTTCTGGGAAAGCTGGATGACAACCGATTAGCCACCAGTGCAGCAGCTCTCACAGAGGTCGTTCTCCACTTGTCTCAGGTACCTACCTGGCAAATCTAGGCAAGGCTGGAGATCAGTCAGGAATTCTGGGAGATTTCAGCTCTGAACCCTGACTGCACCAGCAGAATAGTGAGTGCAGCTCTGGAGTATAATACAGGATGTAACTGAGGATCAGTACAGGATAAGTAATGTTTGTACACAGTGACTGCACCAGCAGAATAGTGAGTGCAGCTCTGGAGTATAATACAGGATATAACTCAGGATCAGTACAGGATAAGCGATGTATGTACACAGTGACTGCACCAGCAGAATAGTGAGTGCAGCTCTGGAGTATAATACAGGATGTAACTCAGGATCAGTACAGGATAAGTAATGTATGTACACAGTGACTGCACCAGCAGAATAGTGAGTGCAGCTCTGGAGTATAATACAGGATGTAACTGAGGATCAGTACAGGATAAGTAATGTATGTACACAGTGACTGCACCAGCAGAATAGTGAGTGCAGCTCTGGAGTATAATACAGGATATAACTCAGGATCAGTACAGGATAAGCGATGTATGTACACAGTGACTGCACCAGCAGAATAGTGAGTGCAGCTCTGGAGTATAATACAGGATGTAACTCAGGATCAGTACAGGATAAGTAATGTAATGTATGTACACAGTGACTGCACCAGCAGAATAGTGAGTGCAGCTCTGGAGTATAATACAGGATGTAACTCAGGATCAGTACAGGATAAGTAATGTATGCACACAGTGACTGCACCAGCAGAATAGTGAGTGCAGCTCTGGAGTATAATACAGGATGTAACTCAGGATCAGTACACGATAAGTAATGTATGTACACAGTGACTGCACTAGCAGAATAGTGAGTGCAGCTCTGGAGTATAATACAGGATATAACTCAGGATCAGTACAGGATAAGTAATGTATGTACACAGTGACTGCACCAGCAGAATAGTGAGTGCAGCTCTGGAGTATAATACAGGATGTAACTCAGGATCAGTACAGGATAAGTAATGTATGTACACAGTGACTGCACCAGCAGAATAGTGAGTGCAGCTCTGGAGTATAATACAAGATGTAACTCAGGATCAGTACAGGATAAGTAATGTATGTACACAGTGACTGCACCGGCAGAATAGTGAGTGCAGCTCTGGAGTATAATACAGGATGTCACTCAGGATCAGTACAGGATAAGTAATGTATGTACACAGTGACTGCACCAGCAGAATAGTGAGTGCAGCTCTGGAGTATAATACAGGATGTAACTCAGGATCAGTACAGGATAAGTAATGTATGTACACAGTGACTGCGCCAGCAGAATAGTGAGTGCAGCTCTGGAGTATAATACAGGAAATAACTCAGGATCAGTACAGGATAAGTAATGTATGTACACAGTGACTGCACCAGCAGAATAGTGAGTGCAGCTCTGCAGTATAATACAGGATATAACTCAGGATCAGTACAGGATAAGTAATGTATGTACACAGTAACTGCACCAGCAGAATAGTGAGTGCAGCTCTGGAGTATAATACAGGATGTAACTCAGGATCAGTACAGGATAAGTAATGTATGTACACAGTGACTGTACCAGCAGAATAGTGAGTGCAGCTCTGGGGTATAATATAGGATGTAACTCAGGATCAGTACAGGATAAGTAATGTATGTACACAGTGACTGCACCAGCAGAATAGTGAGTGCAGCTCTGGAGTATAATACAGGATGTAACTCAGGATCAGTACAGGATAAGTAATGTATGTACACAGTGACTGCACCAGCAGAATAGTGAGTGCAGCTCTGGAGTATAATACAGGATGTAACTCAGGATCAGTACAGGATAAGTAATGTATGTACACAGTGACTGCACTAGCAGAATAGTGAGTGCAGCTCTGGAGTATAATACAGGATATAACTCAGGATCAGTACAGGATAAGTAATGTATGTACACAGTGACTGCACCAGCAGAATAGTGAGTGCAGCTCTGACACCCTGACTTGCTGTATGTCAGCTTCTGGGCCAAATCCTGACTAATTTCTGTGTTTTTGTACGTTTAGCCACTTTTTGAGCATTGACCACAGGTTCTCAATGGGATTAAAATCTGGAAAGATTTTTTTATATGGACCCCAAATTTCAATGTTTTATTCACCAAGCCACTCATGCTGTCCTCTCCGGCAGGCTGTCCTCTCCGGCAGGCTGTCCTCTCCGGCAGGCTGTCCAGTATAGAATGCCAGGAATCAGCTGGACTACAACCTGCAGCAGTTTTGACCGATTCTCAGCCTATTTGTTGGACAGCGGCCAGATCTCTGCCAGACCCCATTACAGCCGAGGGGTCCAGCGGGCAGGCGGCAGTATCCAGCAATGCCGAATCCTGGGAACTCCGGCAGGTTGTTGTTCTACGTTGGGACAACCTGCCGGAGAAGACAACCCCAGATGTGAGAGTCGCCTTAGTTCTCACTCTTTCCTTGTGACAATATGGGGCAGAAAGCGTTGCTCATCAGCACATTGCTCCTGGGCTATTGGGAGAAGTTGCTCTCGGTGGAGGCTTTGATTTGGATTTCATTCTTTATTGATGGTGGTGTTCATCATGAGCGATCCCACTGCCTCGGATGAGAAGAACCCCGCACATCGCTGGTCTCAGGATGCCTTACAGCTGGCATGACACAAGGCTCATGTAGCACTCACCTTTTCCGGATGTCCTAAACAGTCTGAAGGGGCTTCATCAGAAATGATAACGTCCCCCGGTCCTCTGCAGCCCAATCCCTGTACTTCCTGCAGAATGTCCGTCTGTCCTTAATGTTTTTCTTGGAGAGACGTGGTTTCTTTGCTGCCCTTCCTTACTCCATGCCATCCTCCAAAAGCCTATGCCTCACATCTACCTGCTGCCATTCATGAGCCAGCTCTGCCCTGGTTGTGACCCGATCCTGTAGCTCTTTAGGGAATGGTCCGGGCACTTGAGATCCCTGAAGACGTCTTCACAGCACTTGAACCTCTCTTCTTGCAGTTCTTGATGATCTTCTAAATTGTTGATTTAGGTGCAATCTTACAAGCAGCAATGTCTTTGCCTGCGAAGCTCTTCTGATACAAAGCACTGATGACGGCATGTGTTTCCCTGGAGGTAACCATGGTTAACAGAAGAAGACAATGATTTCAACCTCCACACCACCCCCCAACCAATCTGCTCTTTAGATTCCATCAGACAGGGACGTCATATGCCTTGTCCTTCTAAACACCCGACAAGATCACTGAAATGATGTTAGCAGGTCATTTTGTGGCAGGGCTGAAATTCTGTGGAAATTGGGTTTTTTTGTGATTAAGTTAGTTTTCATGACAAGTAGTGACTTAGCAATTTGTTGTAATTCAGCTGATCACTTTATAACAATCTAGGATGTAATGCAAATTGCCACCAAAACAAAAAATTGTGTCTCAAAACCTTTGGCCACAACTGCAGATGTAAAGCAGAGCTCCGCGTCCCTGCATTGTGAGGCTCACACATTTCCCTGTTACTCCGCTTCTAAGCCGCTAGATATTGATATCATCTGCGCAGCCGGGTGCCCTGGCTTTGTATTGTCTGGGTGCGGCATGCCGAAGCTTTACTGAGTTGGCGTCAGACTTTTTGTTGCTATACTATAGCTGAGTTTTGTAATTACTTTTGGTATGTGTGCATCATACAGACCCAACGGTTGGGTGCAAACCATAAGATCTGTTGCTCCGTGGCCTGTGAGCACCACATCCAGCCGTGTCATACCGAGCAGGGTGCTCTGAGAGAGTGGTCCGGCTCGCTGAGGGGCCTCACTGGTTGTTATGGTAGGATGCCCAGCAAGTGCCAAGGAAGACACCAGATCGCTGCCTCTGCTAAACCAAGATTTCCACTGCGAAGTCACAGCTGGGCACACTCTTTCACCTGTGGTTCATGTGGCAGGCGGTTCTGTGTTGGCACCTGCTATGTCAGGTTACGTAGATGTTGATACAAAAAAATAGGGTATTTTACTGGGCCACTTACGTGAGAGTGCAGAAGTGACTTTTATGGGAGAGTCTGTGGCGAGCGCTGAAGGGGCACCAGGGTCATCATGTAAGGCGGACAGGCGGCAGGGTAATTATTGGGGGCTAACTAACTTCATCAGTTTCTATGAGGAGGTAAGTCCTAGACTTGACAGCGGCGAATCAATGGATGTCGTATATCTGGACTTCTCCAAAACATCTGACACTGTACCACATAAAAGATTAGTATATAAAATGAGAATGCTCGGACTGGGAGAAAACGTCTGTATGTGGGTAAGTAACTGGCTGAGGGATAGAAAACAGAGGGTGGTATTAACGGTACACACTCAGATTGGGTCACTGTCACTAGTGGGGCACCTCAGGGGTCAGTATTATGGGGTCACTGTCACTAGTGGAGTACCTCAGGGGTCAGTATTATGGGGTCACTGTCACTAGTGGAGTACCTCAGGGGTCAGTATTATGGGGTCACTGTCACTAGTGGAGTACCTCAGGGGTCAGTATTATGGGGTCACTGTCACTAGTGGAGTACCTCAGGGGTCAGTATTATGGGGTCACTGTCACTAGTGGGGTACCACAGGGGTCAGTATTATGGGGTCACTGTCACTAGTGGAGTACCTCAGGGGTCAGTATTATGGGGTCACTGTCACTAGTGGAGTACCTCAGGGGTCAGTATTATGGGGTCACTGTCACTAGTGGGGTACCTCAGGGGTCAGTATTATGGGGTCACTGTCACTAATGGGGCACCTCAGGGGTCAGTATTATGGGGTCACTGTCACTAGTGGAGTACCTCAGGGGTCAGTATTATGGGGTCACTGTCACTAGTGGAGTACCTCAGGGGTCAGTATTATGGGGTCACTGTCACTAGTGGGGTACCTCAGGGGTCAGTATTATGGGGTCACTGTCACTAGTGGAGTACCTCAGGGGTCAGTATTGGGCCCTATTCTATTCAAGACTTGCACAGTAAAATATAAATTTTTGCAGATGACACTAAACTGTGTAAAGTAATTGACACGGAAGAGGACAGTACATATATACTACAGAGGACAGTATACTGTATATATACAGGGAGTGCAGAATTATTAGGCAAATGAGTATTTTGACCACATCATCCTCTTTATGCATGTTGTCTTACTCCAAGCTGTATAGGCTCGAAAGCCTACTACCAATTAAGCATATTAGGTGATGTGCATCTCTGTAATGAGAAGGGGTGTGGTCTAATGACATCAACACCCTATATCAGGTGTGCATAATTATTAGGCAACTTCCTTTCCTTTGGCAAAATGGGTCAAAAGAAGGACTTGACAGGCTCAGAAAAGTCAAAAATAGTGAGATATCTTGCAGAGGGATGCAGCACTCTTAAAATTGCAAAGCTTCTGAAGCGTGATCATCGAACAATCAAGCGTTTCATTCAAAATAGTCAACAGGGTCGCAAGAAGCGTGTGGAAAAACCGAGGCGCAAAATAACTGCCCATGAACTGAGAAAAGTCAAGCGTGCAGCTGCCAAGATGCCACTTGCCACCAGTTTGGCCATATTTCAGAGCTGCAACATCACTGGAGTGCCCAAAAGCACAAGGTGTGCAATACTCAGAGACATGGCCAAGGTAAGAAAGGCTGAAAGACGACCACCACTGAACAAGACACACAAGCTGAAACCTCAAGACTGGGCCAAGAAATATCTCAAGACTGATTTTTCTAAGGTTTTATGGACTGATGAAATGAGAGTGAGTCTTGATGGGCCAGATGGATGGGCCCGTGGCTGGATTGGTAAAGGGCAGAGAGCTCCAGTCCGACTCAGACGCCAGCAAGGTGGAGGTGGAGTACTGGTTTGGGCTGGTATCATCAAAGATGAGCTTGTGGGGCCTTTTCGGGTTGAGGATGGAGTCAAGCTCAACTCCCAGTCCTACTGCCAGTTTCTGGAAGACACCTTCTTCAAGCAGTGGTACAGGAAGAAGTCTGCAAGGTAAGAAAAACATGATTTTCATGCAGGACAATGCTCCATCACACGCGTCCAAGTACTCCACAGCGTGGCTGGCAAGAAAGGGTATAAAAGAAGAAAATCTAATGACATGGCCTCCTTGTTCACCTGATCTGAACCCCATTGAGAACCTGTGGTCCATCATCAAATGTGAGATTTACAAGGAGGGAAAACAGTACACTCTCTGAACAGTGTCTGGGAGGCTGTGGTTGCTGCTGCACACAATGTTTATGGTGAACGGATCAAAACACTGACAGAATCCATGGATGGCAGGCTTTTGAGTGTCCTTGCAAAGAAAGGTGGCTATATTGGTCACTGATTTGTTTTTGTTTTGTTTTTGAATGTCAGAAATGTATATTTGTGAATGTTGAGATGTTATATTGGTTTCACTGGTAAAAATAAATAATTGAAATGGGTATATATTTGTTTTTTGTTAAGTTGCCTAATAATTATGCACAGTAATAGTCACCTGCACACACAGATATCCCCCTAAAATAGCTAAAACTAAAAACAAACTAAAAACTACTTCCAAAAATATTCAGCTTTGATATTAATGAGTTTTTTGGGTTCATTGAGAACATGGTTGTTGTTCAATAATAAAATTAATCCTCAAAAATACAACTTGCCTAATAATTCTGCACTCCCTGTATACTACAGAGGACAATATACTGTATATATATATATATATATATACTACAGAGGACAGTATACTGTATATATACTACAGAGGACAGTATACTGTGTATATATATACTACAGAGGACAGTATACTGTATATATATATATATATATATATACTACAGAGGACAGTATACTGTATATATATACTACAGAGGACATTATACTGTATATATACTGCAGAGGACAGTATACTGTATATATACTGCAGAGGACAGTATACTGTGTATATACTACAGAGGACAGTATACTGTATATATATACTACAGAGGACAGTATACTGTATATATACTACAGAGGACAGTATACTGTGTATATATACTACAGAGGACAGTATACTGTATATATACTACAGATGACAGTATACTGTATATATACTACAGAGGACAGTATACTGTATATATACTACAGAGGACAGTATACTGTATATATACTACAGAGGACAGTATACTGTGTATATATGCTACAGAGGACAGTATACTGTGTATATATACTACAGAGGACAGTATACTGTGTATATATACTACAGAGGACAGTATACTGTATATATACTACAGAGGACAGTATACTGTATATATACTACAGAGGACAGTATACTGCTACAGATGGATCTGGACAGATTAGAGGCTTGAGCAGAGAAGTGGCAGATGAGGTTTAACACTGAGAAATGTAAAGTTATGCACATGGGAAGGAATAATGCAAGTCACCCGTACATACTAAATGGTAAAACACTGGGTAAGGGTACTTTCACATTAGCGTTTTTCTTTTCCGGCACGGAGTTCCGTCAAAAGGGCTCAATGCCGGAAAAGAACTGATCAGTTTTATCCCCATGCATTCTGAATGGAGAGTAATCCGTGCAGGATGCATCAGGATGTCTTCAGTTCAGTCATTTTGACTGATCAGGCAAAAGATCAGGCATGCTACGGTTTTACCTCCGGACCAAAAAAATGAAGACTTGCCTGAATGCCGGCATTTTTTTCCATAGGAATGTATTAGTGCCGAATCCGTCCTTCCAATCTGCGCATGCATTTCAATGCATTTTTCTGACTGATCAGGATCCTGTTCAGTCTTACAAATGCCATCAGTTGTGAAAGTAGCCTAAAACTGACATGGAAAAGGACCTAGGAATTTTAATAAACAGCAAACTAAGCTGTAGAAACCAGTGTCAGGCAGCTGCTGCCAAGGCCAATAAGATAATGGGTTGCATCAGAAGGGGCATAGATGCCGGTGATGAGAACATAGTCCTACCACTTTACAAATCACTAGTCAGACCACACATGGAGTACTGTGTACAGTTCTGGGCTCCTGTGAACAAGGCAGACATAGCAGAGCTGGAGATGGTCCAGAGGAGGGTAACTAAAGTAATAACTGGAATGGGACAACTACAGTATCCTGAAAGATTACATTAGGATTATTCACTTTAGAAAAAAGACGACTGAGAGGAGATCTAATTACTATGTATAAATATATCCGGGGTCAGTACAGAGATCTCTCCCATCATCTATTTATCCCCAGGACTGTGACGAGGGGACATCCTCTGCGTCTGGAGGAAAGAAGGTTTGTACACAAACATAGAAGAGGATTCTTTACGGTAAGAGCAGTGAGACTATGGAGCTCTCTGCCTGAGGAGGTGGTGATGGTGAGTACAATAAAGGAGTTCAGGAGGGGCCTGGATGTATTTCTGGAGTGTAATAATATTACAGGCTATAGCTACTAGAGAGGAGTCGCTGATCCAGGGAGTTATTCTGATGCCTGATTGGGGTCGGGAAGGAATTTTTTTCCCCTTAGGCTAGGTCTACACGACGACACTTGTCACGCAACATTTTGTTGCACTAATGTCGCGTGACAATTTTTATAAAAGCAGTCTATGGTGTCGCACTGCAACATGCAACATGCTGCAACTGCGATGCAACAGTCGCAGAAAAATCCATCTCGAATGGATTACTGCGACTGTTGCGTCGCAGTCGCATGTTGCATGTTGCAGTGCGACACCATAGACTGCCATTATAAAAATTGTCACGCAACATTAGTGCAACAAAATGTTGCGTGACAAGTGTCGTCGTGTAGACCTAGCCTTAAGTGGGGAAAATTGGCTTCTACCTCATGGTTGTTTTTTTTTTGCCTTCCTTTAGATTAACTTTCAGGATAACAGGCTGAACTGGATGGACAGAGGGCTTTTTTCGGCCTTATGTACTATGTTACTATATGTTACTAATGGGACAGAGACACTTAAGGGCCACCTGCTGTAAGGCCACTAAAGAAAACCTCTGGGACAGAAAATAAAGGGGTTACCAAGAGAAGAGGCACTTAAAGGGGAAGCATTATCATGGTATTCCCTTCCGGTTAGGGCATGTGGATATTATGGAGGGGGGGGGGGGGGGGTCCGCACACTTAATACCCCCTTCTATTTGCCACAGCTTTCTAAAGAAGCCATAGCCATGCTTGCATCTCTTTCAGGGGCTTCTAGGGCAAATATGAAGGGGCAGGGGGCACTTGGATCAGAGATTAAGGAGGGCACATTAGGTGGGCACACAAGTATGGGAGGTCCTGTGATATGCATTCAGAATTTGCAGACAGTAAAGAACAATACTGCAGAAATGGTGCATAAAAAATACTAGAAATGCTCCACATGACTCCCACCACTGAGTATGAGTTACATATGGGATCCTATAAAGCAGTTTATTATGGAGGAAAAGGCAGCGGGATGAAGGGTCACACCCTGTTTGTGGCTGATGATTAAAAAAATTTTTTATTGTATTTATTAAACATGAGAATCTTGTTGCTACAATGTTGCATTTCCCGTTTGATCTTTTGTTAATTGACACATTCCAGTTCACTTTCATTAAACACAATAATCTCCAAGACAGAAAAGTCTTTATTCTTCTCTAATAATTCTGTTTCTGGGTGACAAGCGACGCGGCCACCATTACAGTTCCCCCAAAAGGGCGTTATTTCCCCCTAGTCACACAATGATACCTCCATGTCCGGCTAGGCAGGTTTGCTATTTAGAAATCTTAGAAGTAAGGGTTCTTGTCCGCTGCTGTGAAACTACAACTCCCAGCATGCTGCATTCACTTCTGTGGGAGTTTGTGCAAACCAGTGTGCATGCTGGGAGTTGTAGTTTCACACCAGCTGGAGGTTGCTGATGTCTGCGGAGTGTTATGATGGCCGCATATTACAGGGATATTGTGTAACAATCCCATATGTTAGTGTTATGTCATACCCGCCGCTGTGCATGGGGCCTGGTTCCCCTTAGTCTTTGTCAACATGATGTTGATGAATTGCTATTTATGCATTTTTCTTGGCAAAATATTCAAATCTTTTTCGGATCAGGAGCGTTTTTGCGCCTCTCTGGCCCTGGACTTTATTATATAACACTTGGATTCCCAGCAAGTTCTGAACAGTCTGCAGTGTCTTCCAGTGGCCGCCGCGGGGCTGAGCTTGGCTCTGGTTACCGCACTAGTCATTGTGTTCAGCAGGGAAAACACGGGGCGTGTGATCTGCCATGTCGCAATCGCCATTAGCTGGTTACAACGGAAAGCAGCAAGCCTCCGACCAAACAGGTGACATTAGCCAACGGATCGCTTACAGGAAGTGGATGTGTCAACACTGCGATAGACAGCGGTGCTGCTCTGCGACAGCGAATTATTTATCCGGGAAAGCCGGGTGACAACCAACATGATCACTACCCAGCTCTCCCAGCCCCTGCACGGCAAATCTGTCTAGTAATGTGCTGCAATAACCAGGGCCCTTCAGGATTCTAGGGAAGATGCGTAACGGCACGTATGGCCGCGATTCCCTTATTTTCAGGTTCAGCAGCACATAATGCATTCGGAACGTCTCCAGCCCCTTTCACTTTCTTACATTTCCTTCTCTCGCTCCTTGTGCTATCAGTTCCCCATCATTCTGCCCTCAGTCCCCCATAATGAGAAAGTGAGAACAGAAGGCGAGAAATCTGTACTAACTCATTGATAAGGAAAAACTAAAATCCTGCAATAGTCTTCAGCCCCTTTACTCAGGACATAAGTCTTCAGCCCCTTTACTCTGGACATAAGTCTTCAGCCCCTTTACCCTGGACATAAGTCTTCATCTCCTTTACTCAGGACATAAGTCTTCAGCCCCTTTACTCAGGACATAAGTCTTCAGCCCCTTTACTCGGGACATAAGTCTTCAGCCCCTTTACTCTGGACATAAGTCTTCAGCCCCTTTACTCAGGACATAAGTCTTCAGCCCCTTTACTCAGGACATAAGTCTTCAGCCCCCTTTACTCTGGACATAAGTCTTCAGCTCCTTTACCCTGGACATAAGTCTTCAGCTCCTTTACCCTGGACATAAGTCTTCAGCTCCTTTACCCTGGACATAAGTCTTCAGCCCCTTTACTCTGGACATAAGTCTTCAGCCCCTTTACTCAGGACATAAGTCTTCAGCCCCTTTACTCAGGACATAAGTCTTCTGCCCCTTTACTCTGGACATAAGTCTTCAGCCCCTTTACTCAGGACATAAGTCTTCAGCCTCTTTACTCGGGACATAAGTCTTCGGCCCCTTTACTCTGGACATAAGTCTTCAGCCTCTTTACTCAGGACATAAGTCTTCAGCCCCCTTTACTCTGGACATAAGTCTTCAGCCCCTTTACTCAGGACATAAGTCTTCAGCCCCTTTACTCAGGACATAAGTCTTCAGCCTCTTTACTCTGGACATAAGTCTTCGGCCCCTTTACTCTGGACATAAGTCTTCAGCCCCTTTACTCAGGACATAAGTCTTCAGCTCCTTTACTCAGGACATAAGTCTTCAGCTCCTTTACTCAGGACATAAGTCTTCAGCCCCTTTACTCAGGACATAAGTCTTCAGCCCCTTTACTCTGGACATAAGTCTTCAGCCCCTTTACTCAGGACATAAGTCTTCAGCCCCTTTACTCAGGACATAAGTCTTCTGCCCCTTTACTCTGGACATAAGTCTTCAGCCCCTTTACTCAGGACATAAGTCTTCAGCCCCTTTACTCAGGACATAAGTATTGAGACCCTTTACTCAGGACATAAGTATTGAGACCCTTTAGGCCTCTTTCACACGGGCGAGATTTCCGCGCGGATGCGATGCGTGAGTTGAACGCATTGCACCCGCACTCAATCTGGACCCATTCACTTCAATGGGGCTGTTCACATGAGCGGTGATTTTCACGCATCAATTGTGCGTTGAGTGAAAATCGCAGCATGTTCTATATTGTGCGTTTTTCACACAACGCAGGCCCCATAGAAGTGAATAGGACTGCGTGAAAATTGCAAGCAAGTGCGGATGCGGTGCGATTTTCATGCACGGTTGCTAGGAGACGATCGGGATGGGGACCCAATCATTATTATTTTCCCTTATAACCATGTTATAAGGGAAAATAAAAAAAATCTACAGAACACCGATCCCAAACCCGAACTTCTGTGAAGAAGTCCGGGTTCAGGTCTGGGTACCAAACATGCCGATTTTTCTCACGCGCGTGCAAACCGCTCCATTTCCTGCAACGCACCTGCATCTTTTCCTGCAACGCCCGTGTGAACCCAGCCTTACTTAGTTGAAGCCCCTTTGGCAGTGATCGCAGCCTCCAGTCTTCTTGGAGATGATGCCACGAGGTTTACACCTGGATTTGGGTTTTTTCATCCGTTCTTCTCTGCAGATCCTCCTCCAGCTCTGTCAGGTTGGATGGGCGCCGTCGTGGACCTCTAGCCGCAGTGTCAGACTGGGATCCCTAGGGCCCACCGTATGGATACATTCAGATATTCCCTGCTCACACAGCAGCAAGATGCTACCAGATGATTGAATATGGGGATCCCTGCAGCAACTTTGAGTTGCTCTTCTTCCACAAAGGAGTTGTCCCCTTCTCCAGAGCGTTGCCTCCACACAATCCGGTCTCTGAGCTCTACAGGCAGTTCTTTCCTCCTCGTGGCTTAGTTTTTGCTCTGATCTGCATTGTCAGCTGTGAGATCTATATAGACAGGGCTGAGTCTTTCCAACTCATGTCCAATCCACTGAATTTACCACAGATAACTCCAATCAGGGTGTAGAACATCTCAAAGATGACCTAGAGCTGTGATGCTAACCACCGGCACTCCAGCTGTGGGAAAGCTGCAACTCCCAAGATTCACACTTGCATAGCTGTTCTCAGGACTTGATAGAAATGAATCGAGCATGCTGGGAGTCGTAGTTTCACCACAACTGGATTGCCGGAGGTTAGCCATTACTGACCTAGAGAAATGGGAGGCCCCAGAACCAGACGTCAGCTGCCATAGCAAAGGGTGCTCAGGAGAATTTAAGTTTATCCTTTTTAATAAATTCTGCAAGCTTTTTGAATCCTTGTGTCATGCCCCGCCCCCGCGGTGCCCTGCACCAGGCATAATACCGCACATCAGTTTAGGAATTCTAGAGGGACTTTCTGTCTGATGTAGGTCCCTGGTTCTGGATGTGGTACATCAGGGAGTGGAGGGAGCGCTACCTGTTATCTGTCATGCCACATTCCCTGCATATTTCCTCCTCCAGAAGCGGCAGTGAAGAGGTTAACTGCGGGCTGCTGCCTGAATGTGACCTGAGATATTAGCATTTTTCAATGTCCCGGGGCGGTTCCTGTATAAACCAGGACAATGTTACCCTAGAAGAGGTCAAACGCGGAACCGCCAAAGCTGCGGCTTTATCAACGCGAGATATTTTTTTGTTTTAGTTTCTTCGCCTCCACTGTAGAAACAAATGGCGGTCACGAGACGGTGCGACAGCGTGGCTGTGTCACATTGTGGCGGTGGCATGTAAGACCCTGGAGGATGCATCAAAATGGCGCGATAGCCTGACTGTGTCACAATGTGGCGGTGTGATGGGAGGCCCTGGGGGGTTTCACCATGATGTATCCGCCTGGAGCTCTGAGAGGATTGTCTAGACTGGATACAATTGTAACAACCCCGCAGCTGTGTATGAGGTACGCAGGGTCCTGTACCCCACCCTTAGGCCTCATACACACGACCGTTTTTCCGGTCCGCATCCGAGCCGCAGTTTTTGCGGCTCGGATGCGGACCCATTCACTTCAATGGGGCCGCAAAAGATGTGGACGGAACTCCTGTGTGCTTTCCGCATCCGTTGCTCCGTTCCGTGGCCCCGCCAAAATAATATAGCACGTCCTATTTTTGTCCGTTTTGCGAACAACAATAGGCATTTCTACAATGGGCCGCCCGTTCCGCAAATTGCGGAAGGCACACAGGCGGCTTCCGTTTTTTGCGCATCCGCGGTCCGCAAAAAACAGCACGGTCGTGTGCATGAGGCCTTAGACACCCGTCACTCGTACAGCCGGTCAGTAAGTGTCCGGGGGGGTGATGGGGGGCGCTCCTAAGTGAGGTGCTGAGTGATTGGTGTAAATATTCGCGCCCCTCCTCGTCCTCACTATTCACATATATGTTACATATGCGTCCTACATACATATGAAGGAGTGCAGCTCGGTATGGAGAGGGCAGATGTACATTGCTGTATACCAGTGCGTGCCGCCCCCTACAGGACAGGCTTTGTAATGCAAAGATGTACAGAGCGATTGCCAATAAGCGACTGTCTCTTTGCTTCTACATACGGGCAACCATTAGGCTGCACTCACATGCTGCAGGATTTTGGGAAGAATTTTCCGAAACTGAAAATGAGTTCCATGAGGCGGCGAGCCATGGATTTCTGCAGCCCCGTTCAGGTGAATTGAACTGATTTTCAGTTGTGGAAAATTCTGCAACACAATCCGCAGTGTGAATGCGCCCTTACGGCACTAAACCATGGGGGGAACGTGTGGGCCCAGCCCTGGGGTGCGTCGCCCCCACAGTCTCTGTAAACCTGTCCGTATATTTCTCCCAGTTTGGGAGGTTCTAGGATACGTCCACACAGAACGGAACTTCTGGGGATTTTCTCCACATCAAATCCGCAATTCTTCAAGGAAAATCTGCAGAGAAATACCTGCATCGAGCCAGCCATTGACGCAGAAAATGGCGCAAAATATATATATATATTATTTGAGGATTTTATCTCTCAGTTCAATAGAGAAAGGTGCCAATGGGAAAAATGCGTGAAAAATCCGCGCCACAGATCATCCTCCGCACAGAACGAGTTTTCCGCAAATCCAGATAGAAAATGCCTAGCGATTGCGTTACTTGTGGACGAGCCGCTAGAACTTGACTGGGATTTGCCCCAGTTTCCCCCCATGAAACTCCACAGCGGGAACCGACGTGCTGCAGATTTTCCGAATTTGCACTAATTTACGAGCAGAATCCCTCGGCGTGTAGAATCTACGTAGCTGGTACCGTATGACGCTGCAGATTTACCGCATGCACGTAATATGCAACATGTGCATGAGGCCTAAAGACTGCATGACGGCAGAGAGCCCGCAGCCAGAAACCGCGAGGCAAAACCGCCGCTTCTAACATTTTATTTTAACCGCCTCCGGACCGCCTAACGCAGGATCGCGGTCCGGAGGCGGCTGTCTCAGGCAGAGTCACGCATCTATGCGTCATCTCGCAAGACGCAAGACTTCCTGTGAACGGGCGCACACAGGCGCGCGCGTTCACAGGATCGGAAGGTAAGAGACAGGATCTACAGCCTGCCAGCGGCGATCGTTCGCTGGCAGGCTGTAGATGCGATTTTTTTAACCCCTAACAGGTATATTAGACGCTGTTTTGATAACAGCGTCTAATATACCTGCTACCTGGTCCTCTGGTGGTCCCTTTGCTTGGATCGACCACCAGAGGACACAGGTAGCTCAGTAATAAGTAGCACCAAGAACCACGCTACACTACACCCCTCCCTGTCACTTATTAACCCCTTATTAACCCCTGATCACCCCATATAGACTCCCTGATCACCCCCCTGTCATTGATCACCCCCCTGTCATTGATCAACCCCCTGTCATTGATCACCCCCCTGTAAGGCTCCATTCAGACGTCCGTATGTGTTTTACGGATCCACGGATCGGATCCGCAAAACACATACGGACGTCTGAATGGAGCCTTACAGGGGGGTGATCAATGACAGGGGGGTGATCACCCCATATAGACTCCCTGATCACCCCCTGTCATTGATCACCCCCCTGTCATTGATCACCCCCCTGTAAGGCTCCATTTAGACATTTTTTTGGCACAAGTTAACGGAAATTGATTTTTTTTTTTTTCTTACAAAGTCTCAAAATTTACTAACTTGTGTCAAAAAATAAAATCTCACATGAACTCACCATACCCCTCACGGAATCCAAATGCGTACATTTTTTTAGACATTTATATTCCAGGCTTCTTCTCAAGCTTTAGAGCCCCTAAAATGCCAGGGCAGTATAAATACCCCACATGTGACCCAATTTCGGAAAGAAGACACCCCAAGGTATTCTGTGAGGGGCATATTGAGTCCATGAAAGATTGAACTTTTTGTCCCAAGTTAGCGGAAAGGGAGACTTTGTGAGAAAAAAATAAAATAAAAAAATTTCCGCTAACTTGTGCCCAAAAAAAAACTTCTATGAACTTGCCATGCCCCTCATTGAATACCTTGGGGTGTTTTCTTTCCAAAATGGGGTCACATGTGGGGTATTTATACTGCCCTGGCATTTTAGGGGCCCTAAAGCGTGAGAAGAAGTCTGGGATCCAAATGTCTAAAAATGCCCTCCTAAAAGGAATTTGGGCCCCTTTGCGCATCTAGGCTGCAAAAAAGTGTCACACATGTGGTATCGCCGTACTCAGGAGAAGTTGGGGAATGTGTTTTGGGGTGTCATTTTACATATACCCATGCTGGGTGAGAGAAATATCTTGGTCAAATGCCAACTTTGCATAAAAAAATGGGAAAAGTTGTCTTTTGCTGAGATTTTTCTCTCACCCAGCATGGGTATATGTAAAATGACACCCCAAAACACATTGCCCTACTTCTTCTGAGTACGGCGATACCACATGTGTGACACTTTTTTGCAGCCAAGGTGGGCAAAGGGGCACACATTCCAAAGAGCACCTTTAGGATTTCACAGGGCATTTTTTATACATTTTGATTTCAAACTACTTCTCACGCATTTGGGCCCCTAAAATGCCAGGGCAGTATAACTACCCCACAAGTGACCCCATTTTGGAAAGAAGACACCCCAAGGTATTCCGTGAGGGGCATGGCGAGTTCCTAGAATTTTTTATTTTTTGTCACAAGTTAGCGGAAAATGATGATTTTTTTTTTCTTACAAAGTCTCATATTCCACTAACTTGTGACAAAAAATTAAAAATTCTAGGAACTCGCCATGCCCCTCACGGAATACCTTGGGGTGTCTTCTTTCCAAAATGGGGTCACTTGTGGGGTAGTTATACTGCCCTGGCATTTTAGGGGCCCAAATGCGTGAGAAGTAGTTTGAAATCAAAATCTGTAAAAAATGGCCGGTGAAATCCGAAAGGTGCTCTTTGGAATGTGTGCCCCTTTGCCCACCTTGGCTGCAAAAAAGTGTCACACATCTGGTATCGCCGGTACTCAGGAGAAGTTGGGCAATGTGTTTTGGGGTGTCATTTTACATATACCCATGCTGGGTGAGATAAATATCTTGGTCAAATGCCAACTTTGTATAAAAAAATGGGAAAAGTTGTGATTTTGGAAAGAAGACACCCCAAGGCATTTCATGATGGGCATAGTGAGTTCATGGAAGTTTTTATTTTTTGTCACAAGTTAGTGGAATATGAGACTTTGTAAGGAAAAAAAAATCATCATTTTCCGCTAACTTGTGACAAAAAATAAAAAGTTCTATGAACTCACTATGCCCATCAGCGAATACCTTAGGGTGTCTTCTTTCCGAAATGGGGTCATTTGTGGGGTTTTCTACTGTTTGGGCATTGTAGAACCTCAGGAAACATGACAGGTGCTCAGAAAGTCAGAGCTGCTTCAAAAAGCGGAAATTCACATTTTTGTACCATAGTTTGTAAACGCTATAACTTTTACCCAAACCATTTTTTTTTACCCAAACATTTTTTTTTATCAAAGACATGTAGAACAATAAATTTAGAGAAAAATTTATATATAGATGTCGTTTTTTTGAAACATTTTACAACTGAAAGTGAAAAATATCATTTTTTTTGCAAAAATTTAGTTAATTTTCGATTAATAACAAAAAAAGTAAAAATGTCAGCAGCAATGAAATACCACCAAATGAAAGCTCTATTAGTGAGAAGAAAAGGAGGTAAAATTCATTTGGGTGGTAAGTTGCATGACCGAGCGATAAACGATGAAAGGAGTGTAGTGCCGAAGTGTAAAAAGTGGCCTGGTCATGAAGGGGGTTTCAGCTAGCGGGGCTGAAGTGGTTAACCACTGACTCACTTCTACAAGGTGTGAGCTCAGCCCTACCGTTCTAAACAGTGTACAGGTAAATACAGCCATCTCTGCTGTTTGTTACAATGTATCAGCGCAGGAAAAGAACAGGAAGATTTTTCAAAAGAAAAACAGCAACCAATCAGCTTCCACCTTTCATTTTTTAGAGCGCCTTTGGAAAATGAAAGGATCGCTCTGATTGGTTGCTATGGGCAACTAAGCCGGTTTTCTTTTGCACTACTTTGGATGTATCCCCCTATAGGTGTTCGGGTCTGGCAAGAAGGGGTTAATTGGCTGCCACTGCAGTTAGGCTCTATGGAAGGGGTTCGAGTCTTCTCTCTGGCAGCAGAAGGGTTAAGGGATCAGAGCGGGCCACCCGCAGGTCACCGCGACCTCCGTCTCTTTATCTGCCGCCTAGGCGCCTGGGTATTGTAGTCCGCTGACGCTGGCTCGTGATTGGACAGCATTTGACCAATGGCTGGTGAGCCCTTCACGTCCCGACACTCCCGCGGTGTGACGTCAAGGGGGGCGTGCCCGGTTCAGTTAGTGTGCAGACAGAGTGCGGCTGTGGAGAGCGGAGCTCCGGATAATCCATGGTGAGCGCAGCCCGGGGGGTGGTGCAGGGTGCGGGGCAGCGGCTCACCGCCGAGTCCGACCCGGCTGTGCCGGAGGGTGACCGGGGCGCTGGGGTGTGAGGGTTCGGCGTGTGCTGCAGTCCCGCTGCTGGAGGTGTGCGGGTGCAGTGCGGTACTGGGAGCGGGATGCTGCGGAGCAGGGGAGGCGGCGGAGGGATCAGGTTGTTGGGTGAAGAGGGGGGCTGTAGCGTATCCATGGTAATGTTGGGGTGTGCGGGGGTCACTGGGTCAACCTGTGTGAAGAGGGAAGGGATTGTCCGCACCCCCCCGACATACATGACTGAGGTGGAGGGGCTGCAGGGGGAGGTCAGGGTCACTGTGAGGGCAGCAGAATGAGATTGGGGTCTCTGCAGAAAGTGGGGGTACAGAAGGGAGAATCTGCAGGGCCCAGGGGTCTGCGGAGTGAAGGGTGGGTTAATAGGTGTACTGTCTGTGGGTGACGACCTCTAAAGGTGGGATATGGACGTACAGAGGGATGATTTGTAGGGGGGGTTCAGGGAGTGGGGCCATATCCGGATCTGGCTGCAGGCCACGTGTAGAGGGTTGCTGATTCTAAGTCTTGGGGCAATGGGCACGGTGGCTTTAAAAGTCTCAGGCTCTGGCCTCAGCACCACCTGACTTCTATATGGTGGGGTGATGTGGCGGCGGCTGCAGCGTTGCCCGTCTCCTGTGGCGGCGGCGGCGGCTGCAGCGTTGCCCGTCTCCTGTGGCGGCGGCGGCTGCAGCGTTGCCCGTCTCCTGTGGCGGCTGCAGCGTTGCCCGTCTCCTGTGGCGGCGGCGGCTGCAGCGTTGCCCGTCTCCTGTGGCGGCGGCTGCAGCGTTGCCCGTCTCCTGTGGGATGTGCATGTTTTATGGTCGGACTGATGGGTGCAGAGCTGGCAGGGACCCACAGATGTCAGGGTGTTGATGCACAGTGTCCATGCTCCTGGCTTCTGTGGATTGGCAGTACTAGTCCTTTCCAGTCACATGTTTTTCCTAGACTGTCATATGTAACGTGCTATTGGCGTGGCATAAAGTCCAATGTGGCTTTACATATCATGACCCTGGGTATGTAGGCTGGCGCTGGGCATGCTGTGTGGAGGGCAGGGAGAGGCTGATCTTGGTACGTGGTGATCACACTCGTGATGTTGCTCGTACAGGTGGTTGTGTGACGACTCTCGGTTCCTGCAGAGTAACCTGGGACGTGGTGGGGACTCTCAGGAAGGGCGGAGGACTTCCCTGCTCTCACTATTACATCTGTGGCCGCTTGTTTACGTTCCCATCTGTCACTCTGCTAAATCTGCACATGTAGCAGAGCCGGTTTTCTGCTCTTACTAAGGTGTTTACTGCAGCAAAGCCAATAACCGACTCGGCTCTGCTACATCTGCACCTGTCAGGTTTCTGGATTCCTCTGGTCCGTGCTGCTCCGCTTTGTGTAACGTGAGTGAAGCATAATCTGTGGGTATCTGTTACCTTCCCTCATATGGGGCGGGTTATCTCCCAGCCCATCAGTAAGGCGACCCTCTGCTGTGCCTCAGTGACCCACCCAGGGTGATGTCATAGTTTGGACCTTTCGTCCTCAACCTTGGATGGAAACGCTCTGGGAGGGTTGAGCCTGTGAGGGCGTGTTTTTAATTATTCCATAGCCGCTGAGTAAAACGCATCGATCCCAAACTTGTTTCCGAAGTCCGGACAGAAGCGCCCAAATTTTTTAAATTTTTATGTTGTTCCCATATTTATGCAGAATATGGTCCTAGTTCATGGAGGTCCCAACATTTGGGTTTGTTTTCTGGCCTACCATAGACAAAAAACTGTCCGCCAGCTCGCCGCGTGGGACTGACCATGAAGGCTGCATGACCCATCGGCCGAGGCTGGACATGTTCCTGATCCTGGTGCCCTGCGCTGCTACCCTTGCTGCCTAACCTTTCTGTTGAGGTCTATGAAGGCTCTCATTTTTGGGCCCTACGACAGGGATGCCCAACCTGCGGCCCTCCAGCTGTTGTAAAACTACAACTCCCAGCATGCCTGGACAACCTACAGCTATTAGGACATGCTGGGAGTTGTAGTTTTGCAACAGCTGGAGGGCCACAGGTTGAGTATTCCTGCTCTATGATGACACCATCCTCCCAACTCCCCAGATTGGACCGACCTCGCAGAACTTTTGGCCGATGGCTTTGATATTTGGGTAAAATTACTGAGAGAACAATACTTATGGAGGTGGTCAGAGCCTGGTTGTGATTGAGCAGGGGGGAGTCGAGTTCCTTGGGAGCCCATAAGGCTGGGTTCATAAAAATTGGTGTACACCGCCGCCCCCCCCCCCCCCCCCCCCCCCCGTGGTTGGGGTGCATGATATGGTTTCGGGTCCACCCGGTGAGCCGCTGTGACTAATCAGAAGATTGTGGGTTTGGTGATATCCAAAGTATACTGCCCACGAACCCTACTGTTTCGCTGAATGAGACTTGGGGTTTTTGGGGGCCCTTGATTTGGGTAACGGGGAAGCGATCCCACCTGTTGTTATCCATATTCCCGTTGTTCTTTAAGGCGAGGCTCTCCTCATCATGGACAGGGAGCCGACTGGTGATGATATTATTACATTCTTTTTATATCATTTATGATTTTGTTACTATTACATGATTGTTACTTTATCATTAGTTGTTCAATGGTTGTTTTTTTTTATTTTTTGGGAGGTTTGAGAGGAGCAGGGATAAAACAAGTGCCTCTTCTTTCCCTCCTCCTCCGTCCAGCTGCGGCGCCTCATGCTGGCTCTTTTGTGAAGTCAATGAGGTTGAACACTTTTTGATGTCCTGTGGTTCTCTGTTCTCAGGCCCCTCCGCCCCCCCCCCAGGTGTCAGAAACTTTTCCTCCAAATGGTTTTAGTACTCAAAATGGGGGGAAAGTAAAGTCAACGTTTAGTATCTTGTATCCAAGTGACCTAAAGATTTAAAAATAAAGAAAAAAATAGTTAAATTGGTAAATCCTTTTTCGACATTCAGTCCTAGTTTCTAACAAGTTGCTCCATGTGACCTGAGCAGATCTTAACGCTCAGTCATCCAGGTTATAAAATGTACAGATGTAGCAGAGCTGAGATACAGGGGCAGGCTGTAGTGTTACATAGGACTGCAGAGCGGAGTACTTACTCAGCACTGCTACATCTCTATGTACAGTGATCCCTTAGTTGGAGGTTTAATAACTTGGTTACCATTTTAGGGGGGAGGGGGGGGGGGGGTCCTGTTAATTTTCTGTGGCTGGTCATGGTCGCTGGTGGGTGGTGAGCCTATTGATGGCCACAGTGGGGAACCTTTTGATGTCTACCATGGCTGATAACCCATAATAGTCCTCAGATAACAAGGCAAATAAATCCTGTGGAAGCTTCTATGTTTGTCACTGATAAGTTGATTAATGAATTGCCCTTTTAGAATAACATATATAGATCTGTTTGTCATTTATTAAATATATTGTTCATCTTCTGGGGTCTTTTGGCAGACCCCCCCCCCCCCCGCCTCTCTCGTGAAGCACACTAAAGCCTATAATACTGCTCCTATGTACAAGAATATAACTACTATAATGCTGCTCCTATGTACAAGAATATAACTACTATAATACTGCCTCCTATGTACAAGAATATAACTACTATAATGCTGCTCCTATGTACAAGAATATAACTACTATAATACTGCCTCCTATGTACAAGAATATAACTACTATAATACTGCTCCTATGTACAAGAATATAACTACTATAATACTGCCTCCTATGTACAAGAATATAACTACTATAATACTGCTCCTATGTACAAGAATATAACTACTATAATACTGCTCCTATGTACAAGAATATAACTACTATAATACTGCTCCTATGTACAAGAATATAACTACTATAATGCTGTCTCCTATGTACAAGAATATAACTACTATAATACTGCTCCTATGTACAAGAATATAACTACTATAATACTGCTCCTATGTACAAGAATATAACTACTATAATACTGCTCCTATGTACAAAAATATAACTACTATAATGCTGTCTCCTATATACAAGGATATAACTACTATAATACTGCTCCTATGTATATAACTACTATAATACTGCTCCTATGTACAAGAATATAACTACTATAATACTGCCTCTTATATACAAGAATATAACTACTATAATACTGCCTCCTATGTACAAGAATATAACTACTATAATACTGCTCCTATGTACAAGACTATAACTACTATAATACTGCTCCTATGTACAAGAATATAACTACTATAATACTACCATGTACTTGATTGTATTGGGAGGTTTGTACTTTATATACAGAGTTCCCACTTGTCCGGCAGTGAAGGGGTGTGCGGTTTCTTATAATTGGGGGGGCAGAGTTCATCATCACTGGATTAGAAAAATTCTTCAATTTAATAAATTTTAATTGGGTCTGATGAGTTCACTTTCCTCTGTTCAGTGGGCCCCAAAGCTTGCAATTATCCTAATTGTTATAATAATTATTGGGGGGGGTCACATTCCACTTGATATTGAGCGCCGCTCCCACCGGTCGGCATTGTGGCGGTGAGGGTGCGCCCCGCACCCCGATGGGAGCAGTATTCCACGACGTGCCTGTCATTAGTGCCTCCAGCTTCTCACAAGCCCCGTTCTGTCATTGTCCCTTTTGATCCTCATTTTTGGCAGAGTCACAAATGACTGAGATTATGTAATTCTCTGCTCGCCGTGTCGCCGAGCACTGACGCTCGCCCCCGGGCCACCATATCCTGACTGGAGCGGGTTTTTTGTTTTGTTTTTCCCCATTTAGGGATGTCCATAAAAAGAATAAGTCACCTAGAATTTTTTCCACCGGCCCCTGTGGGTCGTGGAAACATTCAAGTCCGTCGATCAACATGCCTTGCTGCATTCCCCTCGTCATCTTCTTGGTTCTTGAATAGAATGCTAGAAATTGGTGAAGACTGACACTTGCATCTAGTGCTGGGGAGGGCTTAGTAACATGATGCTTTCCTGCCATTCAGGAGGCCTGTAGTAAATCTTACTGAGGATGGTAAAATGAAGATTTCTCATAGCTCTGGGCTGTAAAATGCAATAACATTTGTAGGTCTGAGATGGGCCCTAAGGATGTGCGGCCCCCTCCTGTCAGCGCTGGGTGCAGTGATGAGCCCCCCGCCACCACCGGCATCTGTCACATGCTGTCATGTAAATGTCTAAAAGAACCAAAAATTCTGGTTATTTATATACCGCAAACATGCCAGTCATTCCCATCCCGAAATAGCCTCGTCCCACTGACCTCGCAGCGCCGCCCTATAGGTGACCTGAACATGCTGGCACTTGTAGTTCCACAACAGCTGTAGCCACGCATTCCACTATGTAGGAAATCTGCCACGAGTTCTGTAACTTTCTAATATACTTTATTTAAAAAAAAAAAATCTTAAACTTTTCCCAGCTGATTGGTCCGCTACATTGTACAGGGGCTTTCTTCCTGTGCCCGTGGATGGCCGGCGTGATTGGTTTCAGCGTTCAGGAATGTGGGAGAGCTGGGTGACGAGCTTGGTCATGTAGGGGTTAAGTAGAGCTGTTAGAAGTTATCAGGAGTACTTGTGCCGCTTATCTCCATCCCACCATTTGTGTATGAGAAAATCCAGATCTGCTGGTGTGAGGGAGCTGGACGGCGGACGGCACCATAGAGCGGCGCAGTGGGCGCACATTCTTTATGCTTTAGGTGTTTTTCGTCCTTAGAGTTTGGATGTAAATATTTTTGCAGTTTTTTGTATTTTTCATGTTCCACACATTCCTGTTCTGCGCTGTACTTCATGTCAATGGCTGCTGCAAGAAGAGCTTGCAATCTAATGTCTCCACCCGGTGTTTGTACATAGGAATGATCTGATTTACCAGAGCAAAGGCACCACATGAGTAATCTGTCCTTATCACATTTGATAATCTCCCTGTAATCATGGACGCCCGGATCGCCCTGATGTGTCTATGCGGCCGGGGGCACAGGAATAAGGGAACTACAGTAATCTGCTCCAGTTTATGGCCCTGGGTATATGTGCCCCAGGATCCTCCCTGCATGCCCCCAATGCCCCCTGGATATTCTTGGTGCCAGTTGTCACCTCTGTTTGTGTCTTTACATGATCCTGCTGCTCCCCTGTGATCATGATCTTGTCTTCAGGTTCCCCTGTGTTGTCCTGTATGATTTGGTCCCTGGTTCCCTTTTCCACCCTGGTGTCCTGTATACGATTTGCCCCTTTTTTCCCTCTCCACCCTGGTGTCCTATATATGATTTGACCCCTGTCTCCCCTCTCCACCCTGGTGTCCTATATATGATTTGACCCCTGGCTCCCCTCTCCACCCTGGTGTCCTGTATACGATTTGCCCCTTTTTTCCCTCTCCACCCTGGTGTCCTATATATGATTTGACCCCTGGCTCCCCTCTCCACCCAGGTGTCCTGTGTATGATTTGCCCCTTTTTTCCCTCTTCACCCTGGTGTCCTATATATGATTTGCCCCCTGATTTCCCTCTACACCGGGTCTCCTGTATATGACTTGCCCCCTGATTTCCCTCTACACCCTGGTGTCCTGTATATGATTTGGTACCTGGTTACTCTCTCCATTCTGATGTCCTGTATAGGATTTGACTCCTGGCTCCTCTCTACACCCCGGTGTCCTGTATATGATTTGACCTCTGGCTCCTCTCTACACCCTGGTGTCCTGTATACGATTTGACCTCTGGCTCCTCTCTACACCCTGGTCTCCTGTATATGATTTGCCCCCTGATTTCCCTCTACACCCTGGTGTCCTGTATATGATTTGGTACCTGGTTACTCTCTCCATTCTGATGTCCTGTATAGGATTTGACTCCTGGCTCCTCTCTACACCCCGGTGTCCTGTATAGGATTTGACTCCTGGCTCCTCTCTACACCCCGGTGTCCTATATATGATTTGACCCCTGGCTCTGCTCTACACCCGGGTGTCCTGTATATGATTTGACCTCTGGCTCCTCTCTACACCCGGGTGTCCTGTATAGGATTTGACTCCTGGCTCCTCTCTACACCCCGGTGTCCTGTATAGGATTTGCCCCCTGATTCCCCTCTACACCCGGGTGTCCTGTATAGGATTTGCCCCCTGATTCCCCTCTACACCCGGGTGTCCTGTATAGGATTTGCCCCCTGATTCCCCTCTACACCCTGGTGTCCTGTATAGGATTTGACCTCTGGCTCCCCTCTACACCCGGGTGTCCTGTATAGGATTCGCCCCCTGACTCCCCTCTACACCCCGGTGTCCTGTATAGGATTTGACTCCTGGCTCCTCTCTACACCCCGGTGTCCTATATATGATTTGACCCCTGGCTCCTCTCTACACCCTGGTGTCCTGTATATGATTTGACCTCTGGCTCCTCTCTACACCCGGGTGTCCTGTATAGGATTTGACTCCTGGCTCCTCTCTACACCCCGGTGTCCTGTATAGGATTTGCCCCCTGATTCCCCTCTACACCCGGGTGTCCTGTATAGGATTTGCCCCCTGGCTCCCCTCTGCACCCGGGTGTCCTGTTCCTGTATATGATTTGCCCCCTGGCTCCCCTCTACACCCTGGTGTCCTGTTCCTGTATATGATTTGACCTCTGGCTCCCCTCTACACCCTGGTGTCCTGTTCCTGTATATGATTTGCCCCCTGGCTCCCCTCTACACCCGGGTGTCCTGTTCCTGTATATGATTTGACCTCTGGCTCCCCTCTACACCCGGGTGTCCTGTTCCTGTATATGATTTGCCCCCTGGCTCCCCTCTACACCCGGGTGTCCTGTTCCTGTATATGATTTGCCCCCTGATTTCCCTCTACACCCGGGTGTCCTGTTCCTGTATATGATTTGCCCCCTGGCTCCCCTCTACACCCGGGTGTCCTGTTCCTGTATATGATTTGCCCCCTGGCTCCCCTCTACACCCGGGTGTCCTGTTCCTGTATATGATTTGAGCCCTGGCTCCCCTCTACACCCGGGTGTCCTGTTCCTGTATATGATTTGAGCCCTGGCTCCCCTCTACACCTGGGTGTCCTGTTCCTGTATATGATTTGCCCCCTGATTTCCCTCTACACCCGGGTGTCCTGTTCCTGTATATGATTTGCCCTCTGGCTCCCCTCTGCACCCGGGTGTCCTGTTCCTGTATATGATTTGCCCTCTGGCTCCCCTCTGCACCCGGGTGTCCTGTTCCTGTATATGATTTGCCCGCTGGCTACCCTCTGCACCCGGGTGTCCTGTTCCTGTATATGATTTGCCCCCTGATTTCCCTCTACACCCGGGTGTCCTGTTCCTGTATATGATTTGCCCTCTGGCTTCCCTCTACACCCGGGTGTCCTGTTCCTGTATATGATTTGCCCTCTGGCTTCCCTCTACACCCGGGTGTCCTGTTCCTGTATTTGATTTGAGCCCTGGCTCCCCTCTACACCCGCGTGTCCTGTTCCTGTATATGATTTGCCCTCTGGCTCCCCTCTACACCCGGGTGTCCTGTTCCTGTATATGATTTGAGCCCTGGCTCCCCTCTGCACCCGGGTGTCCTGTTCCTGTATATGATTTGCCCTCTGGCTCCCCTCTACACCCTGGTGTCCTGTTCCTGTATATGATTTGAGCCCTGGCTCCCCTCTGCACCCGGGTGTCCTGTTCCTGTATATGATTTGCCCTCTGGCTCCCCTCTGCACCCGGGTGTCCTGTATATGATTTGCCCTCTGGCTCCCCTCTGCACCCGGGTGTCCTGTATATGATTTGAGCCCTGGCTCCCCTCTACACCCGGGTGTCCTGTTCCTGTATATGATTTGCCCTCTGGCTCCCCTCTGCACCCGGGTGTACTGTTCCTGTATATGATTTGAGCCCTGGCTCCCCTTTTGCTCTGATGATTTTTGACAGTTTCCACTGGTGTCTGCTTTTCCTCTCGCGGTATCTGATGGAAACATGAATCGGTTGGAGCTGTTTGTGGCCGCTCTCTTATCAGAAGGAGCACACGTGGCCTTCACAAGCCCTGCCAGAGCCCAGTCACACCAGCAGCCCTGTACTGGAAGGAGCTGTGGGCAGGGACACCCCATTCTGGTTGTCATTTTCCTACTTTAGTCCTCAATTATGTGGCAGATTTAATGTGAACGTAGTTTTAAAATTCCATAGAGCTAGCGTCATTGCTGAGGCATGAGGTATTGGATACCTCAGTGGTATCACTAATTGCTGCTTATTTATCATATTGCTCTTCAGCAGACATCTGGCTGAGACGGTATTTTCCCTACCACGTATTGCAGAACGGTGCCTCATGCCTCCATAATATCCGTGGCCGTAGTGAATTGTAAGTCTGCAGATGAAGCAGAACCTTGCCTATGGCCCACTTTCCCTGTGGAGTGCGGCCCGCTTGGCTGTCTGGTGATGTTTACCCAGTTGGATTCGTTGTCTGATCGTCTTCCCCCGTTTTCTTTGATCGCAGTCGGCCGCGGGTCTGTTTTATGTTTTGTCCTTGGTAACCGGAGTGCGTGCGTTCAGAGGCCGATTGTTTCCCATCAGGGAAGATACATTGTTTGTAAATAGAAACCAAGCACTGACCCGCTCGCTCCTCCTCCGTGTGAAAGCGGGGGCTCTGAAACACGTGGGCTTTGAGGCCTGATGAGTCCTTGTCTCGCTTCAGGCGTCCATTTTTATTAAATTTTTTTACTTCTGTATATTTACATTTTGTGTTTTTACCATGTGAAGGTTTATGCTGTGCCCATGACAAAAACTTTAAGTGCAAGTCAAATCTGCAAGTGTCTCTTGCTCTGGAGAACCCAAAACATCCATAACTTACTGATTTCAGTGAGAACTGTGTAATAATTCACAGCCTTGCCCCCCCCCCCCCCTCTACGACGGCTGGGCGGAGGAGGGAGCCTTGGGGCCCCCCCCTCTACGACGGCTGGGCGGAGGAGGGAGCCTTGGGGGGGCCCCCCCTCCTCTACGACGGCTGGGCGGAGGAGGGAGCCTTGGGGGGGGCCCCCCCTCCTCTACGACGGCTGGGCGGAGGAGGGAGCCTTGGGGGGGGGCCCCCCCCTCCTCCTCTACGACGGCTGGGCGGAGGAGGGAGCCTTGGGGGGGGCCCCCCCCTCCTCCTCTACGACGGCTGGGCGGAGGAGGGAGCCTTGGGGGGGGGGCCCCCCCTCCTCCTCTACGACGGCTGGGCGGAGGAGGGAGCCTTGGGGGGGGCCCCCCCCCCCTCCTCCTCTACGACGGCTGGGCGGAGGAGGGAGCCTTGGGGGGGGCCCCCCCCTCCTCCTCTACGACGGCTGGGCGGAGGAGGGAGCCTTGGGGGGGGCCCCCCCCCTCCTCCTCTACGACGGCTGGGCGGAGGAGGGAGCCTTGGGGGGCCCCCCCTCCTCTACGACGGCTGGGCGGAGGAGGGAGCCTTGGCCCCGACGGCTGGGCGGGGGAGGGGTTTCTTTGCTGTGATAATATTGAGAATAGATGACAATGTTGGGGGAAGGAGAGACAACGAAACGTTTTTTTGTTTTGTTTGAACAACTCGTGGACAAATATTGCATCCTCGTTACGGTCTTGCCTGTTTTCTCGCGGTGGGGTATAGACAGCTGTGTATGGGGCCGCACACCCGGGTACAGTGTAGCTCCAGTTGTGGGTGCGGCCCCCTGTGATCAGCGTGTGGGGTGTATGGCAGATATTTATCTGATTTCCAGCTGTGTATTCTGTGCGCCAACTTGTTTGTCTTGGGATTGAGAGCGCCGGGCGTCACGGTGGATGTCAACAGAGCTACGTGACAGGCTCTGAGTGATCGCACTCTCCCTGCTTTTAAACATAAGGACGTTACATGGAGTTTATTCTAGGAAGGTAGCAGTTTTACAATCATTCTGCGCTTTGTGATTTTTGCATTATGCAGTTTTTTTACTTTTGTGGCCCTGTCATCACTTTGTTGACAAGCTGAACAGTTTGTAGAATAGACCGCCAGACCGCGCTGCTCCGGGATGCCGTACACCGTAAGCAGCCGACCTTCTACCTATCAGTTATAGGTATATCAATTCCGTCTTATTAGAATATTCCAGAACTTGGGGCCGGGGTGCAATGCCTTAAATTTCAAATCGGGTTTTGTTTCCCCCCAGTAGTCGAGCAGAGCTCCCCTTTACTAGTCACAGCGGTCACAGACCCCCACTTATCTACATAGCCAACAGACCCCCTGATCACAGCAGGGGCCACATTCTCTCCTCGCTCCTCAAAATTATCAGTACCAGTAAACCCATTGCCCCCTGGTAATCGTATGAAGGTTCCCCCAGTAATCGCATCATAATTCCTCCCAGTAGCAAGTTCCATTCCTCAGTCCCGACTCCCAACAGGGATTTTCGGCCTACCATTCCCTGTTGAGGGTCCCCTTAACCCCCTGAATCACATTCTCACGTCTTACGCAGCGCCACCTGCTGGCAGGACATTACACACAGCAAACAACTGTACAGTCTGAATAACATTGTGACAAACCCTCAGCTGTGAGGAGTGTTGGAAAATCCAGAACATCCCCCTAGGGGCCAGGATTTTGGAGTCCTGAGGACGGTGCGCCCATCTGGTGACGGCCCGTTAGACGGTTTGTTAATGACGACTCCCTTTTCCCTTATTAGAGCAGCTTGGGGGGATTCTCCAGGTAACCTGAAGAGCTTGCAATCATGATGTATTTAAGGAAGGGAAGCTGGAACCAGTCTGTCCTGTTCCTGGAGTGGTGGTGACAGTCACACGTCACATCTGCCTGCAGCCCAGAACTGGTTCCCCAACTTCAAAGGCCAAAGCTTGAGAATCTGCCAGGACAAATAATGGGGGGGGTGGAAGATGCAGCTGTGACCCCACGCTCGGCTCCACCACCACTAAGGGTTAATGCCAGGTCACGTTGCTCTCTCTCTCCACCTGATGTGTTTTTGCATTTAACCATTTGGTACCCGCAGCTATTTTTCCTGTGTGAGCTGTCCCCCATCCCCCCCCTTTTACCTGTCCAGTTGCCGCATTCATTCAGGTGTCCTCTGTGGTTTTTGAAGAGATGGGGGACCTCTTGCCGAGTTTTGCTCTTTCCCTTAGTCATATATGCACCATGTCCTTCCACAATCCCATGTACTGCAGCACTGTGCGTCCTAAGACCCCTGGTCTGCGAATAAAATGCTAGAACTACAGTAAAAACTGACACTGAAGGGAAACAAGGGGGGACTGCAGAGCTGATTTCCGTGCCCCCGTGATGTTGGCCATGAGTGGACGTCTTGAACAACCATTCTATATATATGAGGATACATAGAATATTAAGATGAGGCTCCCTATTATTCCCTCTGCCGGGTTCCATTGTTTTTGCCCAAAAATTTCAGTAAGGGAAAAAAAAACAACTTAACTTACAAGCGTCCAAACAAGCCCTGAAGGCAATGGAGGAAGCTTCATGCTCATGGAGGGACGTAATCTACATCTCAGCTGATCCCGGGTGCGGCCTCTCTCTTAATGGAACGTTCTGCTGTTTTTAATGTTTCCCACTTCACATTCTGCGCACGGAGTTCGTGACCCCTCGGAGCTTTCATGGGACGCGCTCGCTGAAGGTCACGTGTAAAACGAAGGTCGCCAGTCATGGATTCTTTCCGTAATTTCCATCCGCAAGCCGCACCCTCCTGGTGGTCATGTAGGATTATTTGGTCGTTTAGCTTTGGTTTTTGGTTTTTATGATGTGGAGAATTTGTGGTAAATGTAGGGTTTTTACTTAATTTGTTTTAGAAATAACTTTTAGTTTTTTTAAGCAGTTTTATCATTGAAAAATATATATATTTTTTTTCTATGTGGCGATTATTATGTGTGAAATAGGAACGAGCATACAAGAATCTGGAGGGGGGGGTGGAGTTGCGGTACATTACACAGCGTTAGTGAGATTCGTTTACAGCTCCAGTCCTCAGGGCACGGTATGAGACCCTCGTCCTTGTATACACCAGTCCTCGGGGCAAGGTATGAGACCCTCGTCCTTGTATACACCAGTCCTCAGGGCACGGTATGAGACCCTCGTCCTTGTATACACCAGTCCTCGGGGCAAGGTATGAGACCCTCGTCCTTGTATACACCAGTCCTCAGGGCAAGATATGAGACCCTCATCCTTGTATACACCAGTCCTCGGGGCACGGTACGAGCCCCTCGTCCTTGTATACACCAGTCCTCAGGGCAAGATATGAGACCCTCATCCTTGTATACACCAGTCCTCGGGGCAAGGTATGAGACCCTCGTCCTTGTATACACCAGTCCTCGGGGCAAGGTATGAGACCCTCGTCCTTGTATACACCAGTCCTCGGGGCAAGGTATGAGACCCTCGTCCTTGTATACACCAGTCCTCGGGGCAAGGTATGAGACCCTCGTCCTTGTATACACCAGTCCTCAGGGCACGGTATGAGACCCTCGTCCTTGTATACACCAGTCATCGGGAAAAAGTATGAGACCCTCGTCCTTGTATACACCAGTCATCGGGAAAAGGTATGAGACCCTCGTCCTTGTATACACCAGTCCTCGGGGCACGGTATGAGACCCTCATCCTTGTATACACCAGTCCTCAGGGCACAGTATGAGACCCTCGTCCTTGTATACACCAGTCCTCAGGGCACAGTATGAGACCCTCGTCCTTGTATACACCAGTCCTCAGGGCACAGTATGAGACCCTCGTCCTTGTATACACCAGTCCTCAGGGCACGGTATGAGACCCTCGTCCTTGTATACACCAGTCATCGGGAAAAAGTATGAGACCCTCGTCCTTGTATACACCAGTCATCGGGAAAAGGTATGAGACCCTCGTCCTTGTATACACCAGTCATCGGGAAAAAGTATGAGACCCTCGTCCTTGTATACACCAGTCCTCGGGGCAAGGTATGAGACCCTCATCCTTGTATACACCAGTCCTCGGGGCACAGTATGAGACCCTCGTCCTTGTATACACCAGTCCTCGGGGCAAGGTATGAGACCCTCGTCCTTGTATACACCAGTCATCGGGGCACAGTATGAGACCCTCATCCTTGTATACACCAGTCCTTAGGGCACAGTACGAGACCCTCGTCCTTGTATACACCAGTCCTCGGGGCAAGGTATGAGACCCTCGTCCTTGTATACACCAGTCCTTAGGGCACAGTATGAGACCCTCGTCCTTGTATACACCAGTCCTCGGGGCACAGTATGAGACCCTCATCCTTGTATACACCAGTCCTCGGGGCACAGTACGAGACCCTCATCCTTGTATACACCAGTCCTCGGGGCACGGTATGAGACCCTCGTCCTTGTATACACCAGTCCTCGGGGCACGGTATGAGACCCTCGTCCTTGTATACAGTCCTCGGGGCACAGTGCGAGTCCCTCATCCTTGTATACACCAGTCCTCGGGGCACAGTATGAGACCCTCATCCTTGTATACACCAGTCCTCGGGGCACAGTGCGAGTCCCTCATCCTTGTATACACCAGTCCTCGGGGCACAGTATGAGACCCTCATCCTTGTATACACCAGTCCTTAGGGCACGGTACGAGACCCTCGTCCTTGTATACACCAGTCCTCGGGGCACAGTGTGAGTCCCTCATCCTTTATATATACCAGTTCTCAGGCTATGATATTAATGTCTACCACGTGCACCCAACAAATCTGAACGTGTCGGCTCTGCTGAATCCGGCTTTTTCCTCGCACACTCCTCAGCCGTCATTAGTCTGTAATTCGTCTTCGCAGAAAGCCGCCTGCAGGAAGCAAATCAGGAAGAGGGGAGGAAAGGAAACCAGGTGTCCAGAGGAGCGGATCTGGCCTCCCCAACAAAATGCCCATTCTGCCCGTGCCAGCTGGCTCTCATAGCGGCCTGCTCTATCATCTGTCTCCTTCTAACCAAACCGGCACTCGGAAACGTTGGTGTCAAAGGTCGGAGCTTCTCACGCGGAGACTGTGAAAAACACAACGTTTCCTCTAAGGCCCGATGCTGGGGACCCAGCAACACCGCACTCCTCTGTACATGATGCACTGGGGCTACAAGACGTCAGATCCTAATATTCATGCCACCCATGTCCCAAGCAGATAATGCAAAAAGAGAGGCGACCGATGGGTAAAAGGAGGACACGCCCAAAAAACTGGTCACCTGGACCGAAACTAAATTACTTTATTACACTGAGTATGAGTCTGTTTCTGCAGGATCAGGCATGTTGGGTGTTAATATGCCCTATCTTTTTACCTGTGGAAGATCAACCACGGAGGAGTCTGGCAGAGGCACGGAGTGGTCTCGCTGCCACTTATTCGCCGTTTCCCATTGTAAGCACATGGATTCTATGCCATGTGTGCAGGAGGGGAGGTAAGGGAGGAATAGCTCCTGTCAGACCGACATCTTTTGAAAGGTCATGGGCACCTAAAGAGGACTTCCAGGATCAGAAAAACATGACTGCTGTCCTCCTCTTAAAAAAATAAAAATTGGAGCTCAGCGTCATTGAAGAGACGGGTCTGCGCTGCAGTACCACACACAACCTGCGGGCAGGTGGGGAGCTGTTTTTAGCAGAATGTTTTTGTAATCCTGGACAATCCCTTCAATTCAGTGTCTATAGAGTGCTGTGGTCGACCTGCCGATTACAGCAATGATGATGCCACGTGAAGGACACCTCCCCTCACCATAGGACATGTGTTATAATTATAGCTACAAATTAACAATAACTTTTATCAAGACAGGTGCACTCTGCGGTCTTACTAAACCCTCATACTGATGTTAAAATTAAGAGATTAGCCAACATATCCTACTGTGGAGGACATGTCTGAGCCCGTGCACCGCGCCAAGGTTTCTCAAGTAGCTCAGAATTTTACATCAGTATGAGGGTTTAGTAAGACCGCAGAGTTATTGATATTTTGTTTTATTGTTTCACATCCACACATTTGCTATCCTGTGTAGGATGTCTATTGTGGTACTTGTGGTCCGCTGCGGACATCCTCCATTGTATGCATTTTTGCTGGGGATTGCCATTGGCAGCGGACCACAAGTTCAGGATCTGCCCGCCCCCCGTATAGATGCGCCACTGCATATGGACTTGAGCACTTCCTGCTTTTCATTACTACGCCAATTTGTAGTTTATATTTATAACTATTGCTCCCTGTAAAAAGTTACAGAAATATTTTTGCAGGATTCTCTTTAGACTCTGGTTGACCACAGTTTTTTATAGAAGTTCTATCTGCTGTAGAAGAGACTGTCCCTCCAAGCCGCACAGACTTGTTGTAGGTCTCTCTTACTTATGACGTGGAGGAGACCGAGCAGGGACTTGAGGTTCTTGAGTTCAGTGAGGGAGACTTAGTGAAGTCAAGGAGAACAAGACCTAAGGAGGCTGTGGGTGAAGGGCGTTGACCCTCGTCAGGTTTTGCTTCCGTCGACTTTCATCCTCGCTGAGAGAACACTCCTCATTTACTTCACATGAGGCTCCAGACAAGCTCCCAGTAGGACCTTCTCTAGTATCTGGCCCCAGAGAGAGGACAGGAAACTATAACTCCTTCCATCCCCTGAACTGTTAGATTGTGGAGGATGATGGAAGCGGTCCTCCGCTCATTGTTGCATCGCTCAGCAGGTTACATTTCTGTCTTTCATGGCTCTTATGTTTGGATGTGCCGGAAACTCAGATTTTTTTATCTTTCAGGATACAAACAATAGAAATCTCTTCAGCGTCTAAATGACCTGTTACTGACCATCCGCTTGGCTTCTGCCGCCTCCTTCCATCAGCTGATGATGGGGCACTGCTGGTGATCGGGGTCTCTAGAGAGGCTCCATGACTGTCATTTGGCATGTCAGTTGGATGGGGTTCCAAGCAGCCATGAGTGGTGCCCATCGTGCTCTTTTATTTCTTTGAGTGTCTTGAGTTCCTTCATCTGCTTCAGGACCTATGGCATGGATGACCTCACCGCCCTGAGTTAATGAGTGCCATCCATGGTGCCCTTTTTATTTATATGTCCATAGCTTGCATCTGACTTTTGGGTTGAAATTAGGAAAAGCACATCATGGGTACTACCCATTTGTTAGTTTCAGAGGTCACTTGGGACCCCACTAAGAAACGTCCCATCCGGTCCTGGAGGACATTCATAGATGGCCATGGACACTTCGGGCAGCACCAGTTCATTGAGGGTCCTGATTTCTTCCTCTTCTATATGATTGTATGAGACTCTTGGATTGAGTGGAGTCCTGAGCAACCATTGCTACTAATGAATGTATGGTGTCCTTAGTTTTCACTGAGGAACATGAGCGTTGCAGGATTGGATGGGCCTCTTTGATTTAGTGGTATGTTGAGCAACCATTGATACTAATGAATGGTTGGTGTCCTTGTGTTTTCGTTCAGGGTCTTGAGATCCTGTGTTGCAGGATTGGATGGGCCTCTTTGATTTAGTGGGTTCTGAACCACCATTTATACTGAAACATGAGTGGTGTCCATGGTGTTGAGGGTCTTGAGCCCCTGTAACGTTGGACGATTGGATGGAACTCTTGAATTTACTGGATTCTGAGCAACCATTGATACCATTGAGCCCCTGTAACATTGGATGGAGCCCTTGGGTTTATATGGGTCCAGAGTTAATGGACTGGGGTGGGGGTCTGTGGCCCATCCTTTGCATTAGGTCATCTATGGTCTACAAAGGGGACCCCCATAAAACATCCATTTAGTATCTGGGAATTACAAGTCCTGTACCATGGGCACTGTTGTAATATTTTTTTATTAGGGTCCAGTGACCATCCCAGAATCCCTCGTAACACATTCCAGGATTAAATCCCAGGCGGAATTCCTGGCATAAGTTGCCCATTTAGACCTGGCATAAATAGGGTGTGAATTCTTGTGGTCCTGCTCGGAGATAAGTAGTGTAATGTAACATTCCTCTCGGGAATCCTGTGCTCTATATTTAATGGCCCCAGGCCCTCTTAATCGCCTCTACCCCCCCCCCCCCCTTGTGGTCTGCGGTGGGCGCGCTGATAAACTTGGAGCTTTTCTACAGTCATTGGCTCGGTGGTCCTGGGTTGTGGGCTGGTCGCACCCTGTACCGCCGGAGGCCCTGAAGCAACCCTGTGCAGAGAAGATGCCGCCGCGCTGGACCACGGGCATGCATTTGGAGAAACTGGTGGTCCCAGCCGTCAAACCACCATAATGTCATATCCTAGAGCCATATAATGCGCCGCTCATACTTTAAGATCTCTGCTTGCTGTCATTCAATAGGCACACAGCTCTGAAGCTGGAATCGCATCTGGCAGTACTGTGCACATATTTTACTACCATTTTGCAATACTGTTTTTGGCTGCGTTTTTCCAGTGCAAAAATTTTTTTTGATATTTTTTATACGTTTCATCTGTAGAAAGAAACGCAGGGCCAAAACAAAGAGCACAATGCATGCGGTGTGCTACTGCGGCAGTGTAAATGTAGCGAGCCCCGCACCTGTGTGTCCATGGCAGGGCATTTTTTTTTATTTTTTTTAATCCTCTGCTAGTAAACAGTGATGTTTCCTACTTAATTACAGCAAGCAGAGATCTTAACAATCACCAGGAATTGTTGCAGGAAATATATTTGGAAAAGAGTAACCATTGCACAACGCGTCTCCTTGCATCTTGTAACATTTTGTTCATCGCCTTGCTCGTCGCCCGCTCTGTTGGATTCTCTCCACTTGCTGACGTTGAAGGCCAGTGCTGGTCAGTATCTTACTGGGATCTAATGGTTTCTCCATCTCTCCTTCTGGAAATCGATCATCTTCTGCCAGTGAGTTTTTATTGTCTCTGGGGCCCCCGTATCCAGTACTCAGCACTTCATACCCGTGTAATAATAACACTTGTGGGGTTCCTCCGGGACCGGCTTTTAGGAAGAGGAAACTCCATTTAAAGGAAAATCTTTCCATTTTCCAGCTTTCCCGGGAGTCGGGATTGATTTCACAGCCTCGTCCACAGATTTTTTTATTTTGCTGGATTTTCTGATTTTATTGTTTTTCCGTCTTGCACAATGATGGCCGTAAAGAGGGCTTTAAAGTCTGAGAGTGATTCTGCACCAGTTACACTGGGTGACGACCGCTAATGGCGTTCTTTACAGTGGGCGTAGAGGTGGTCACTGAGCTTTTCTCCTCCCGTTCTTACAGCTTTACTTTTGTGTCAGTCTTTACTGTACTTGTGGTATTCTATTCATGAATCAGGAGGCTGAGGATGAACACTGGAAAAAGAGGCGGTTTTCGTCAGTCTATGGGAACCTTGTGCATTGGCGCTGCAGGATTCCTGACATTACTGTGAGGACTACAAACCCCAGCATTGCTTTTTGTGTACATTAAGGCTCTGTTTACAAGTTGTGGGGAGGTTTTTCTGCATTTTTGTGTTTTCTGTACTTTTGAAATGCAGGTAGATAAACAGAAAAAATGCACATTTTACCTTGTGCAGGTGTACTCCAGTTACTACCAAAGCTGTATTCAAAGTTCTGTTGCATTCAAATGATAGTTAATCAGCTAAGCTATATGGCCACATAACTGGCTGCGAGTGCAGTGTGTTTGCAAGGGCAGCTATCGGAGTTGTAAATGCAGCTCTGTCTGTGACTAGAGTATAAGAGTAGTTTACTGTACAGTAGAAGTAATCTTTATGTATCTTTGTGACGTTACGATGCATCTGGTGATTTAATCCTGTTGGAGTTGTACTGTTCTAGTGGTGGTCGGGGGAGCCCTGGGGTCGCCCTCTTTTTCTGTCAGGGTTCCCTGGCTCCCCCTCGTCTGCGGTTAATCTCCCCACTAGCGGCCATGGCTGCAGCCGTGATCTCAGCTAATCTGTAAAGCCTCGTGTAAGTCCTTAATGAGGTGGAGAAATTACACCAGATCTGCCCACGCTGAGATTTTAAGATTAATGTTTAGTAATCCGGTAATAAATTTGTCAAAACTTGTTCAGCGACGATGTGCTAATTGCCGGCGCGATGGTCGACATTTACTTTACAGATGGAAAATGATGGAATGTGGAAAATGATGTAAAATATTGAAAAATATATAAAAATAACAAAATTGGAGGTGTAAATGGGACAGCGATACAATGTATCTGTGTACACTGAAGAGGATTCTACCCCCCCCCAAAAAAAAAGAGATCACTATACTCACCCTGCCCTCTATTGATGACTGCTGACCCTGCCTTCTAATCACCGTGAGAAGACTGACTCCTCCCTCAAATGATAATTAGATGACTGCTGACCCCTCCCTCTACTGATAGGATGACTCTACTGACCACGTCTGCTGAGAGGATTCTATGAGATCACTACGCTGACCCTTCCCTATATAGATAATGTGATGACTGCTGACCCAGCCTTCTTATCACCATGAGCTGGCTCCTCCCTCAAATGATAATGCTATGACTGCAGACCCTGCCTTCTAATGATGAGATGACTGCTACCCCTCCCTTTCATGATTATGAGATGACTCTGCTAACCCCGCCTTCTAATAAAAAAAATTACTCTGCTGACGACTCCTCCCTCGGGTGGAGACGACTCTGCTGACGACTCCTCCCTCGGGTGGAGACGACTCTGCTGACGACTCCTCCCTCGGGTGGAGACGACTCTGCTGACTACTCCTCCCTCGGGTGGAGACGACTCTGCTGACGACTCCTCCCTCGGGTGGAGACGACTCTGCTGACGACTCCTCCCTCGGGTGGAGACGACTCTGCTGACGACTCCTCCCTCGGGTGGAGACGACTCTGCTGACGACTCCTCCCTCGGGTGGAGACGACTCTGCTGACGACTCCTCCCTCGGGTGGAGACGACTCTGCTGACGACTCCTCCCTCGGGTGGAGACGACTCTGCTGACGACTCCTCCCTCGGGTGGAGACGACTCTGCTGACGACTCCTCCCTCGGGTGGAGACGACTCTGCTGACGACTCCTCCCTCGGGTGGAGACGACTCTGCTGACGACTCCTCCCTCGGGTGGAGACGACTCTGCTGACGACTCCTCCCTCGGGTGGAGACGACTCTGCTGACGACTCCTCCCTCGGGTGGAGACGACTCTGCTGACGACTCCTCCCTCGGTGGAGACGACTCTGCTGACGACTCCTCCCTCGGGTGGAGACGACTCTGCTGACGACTCCTCCCTCGGGTGGAGACGACTCTGCTGACGACTCCTCCCTCGGGTGGAGACGACTCTGCTGACGACTCCTCCCTCGGGTGGAGACGACTCTGCTGACGACTCCTCCCTCGGGTGGAGACGACTCTGCTGACGACTCCTCCCTCGGGTGGAGGCGACTCTGCTGACGACTCCTCCCTCGGGTGGAGACGACTCTGCTGACGACTCCTCCCTCGGGTGGAGACGACTCTGCTGACTTTATCCCAATCCACACAGGAAAGCTGAAAAGTGATTTTTAGGAAATGTCCTCTATTCTTTGCTCTTTTGTGAAAACTCATATTTCAGAATCTTTATGTAGACAATCCCTTAAAGATACAGTAACCTGATAATATATTGTGTGTCATTTTCAGGTTATACGGACATAATCACAAAGAATAAAAACATTAAAACATTTTTTCTCTTGTAGGTGAAGAAGAGCTGAATTTTCTTCCTCCTGGGAACATATTTGGGTACGTGGCCGGATATTATATCTATGGGGTGCGCGGAGAGGGTCGCACTGGATGATGGATGATAACGCTGCGCAGTGACGGCTCGGTGTAATGTCTTCCACATGTACGGGGTACTTTCGTGTCCCGGCTCCTGGTTATGGTTTCTTCTTTGTGAGCTGATAGGACTTCTGTGTTTTGTTTTGTTTTTTGTCCAATTTACTTTCTGTAACAATTATTTGTGGTTTTCAAGATCTCAGCTTGCTGTCATTCAGTGGAAACGCTCACTGCTTACTTCCAGTGGATTCAAATATGTCTTGATCACAGAGGGGCCTGGTTCGTTACAATCCAGTTGTGAGAGCCGTGTCTAATAACGAGCCATTCACCTCTGTGACAATCACATGAATGAAGCAAGCAGAGATCTTGAATACTATGAAAAGTTATTACAGAATTTTGCTGATTTAAAAAAAAAACAATGAATCTGATTTTATTTGCTGAGATCCGGTGGAGCTGCATCTTCTCCAGATCCAGTCTTCAGGGGACCGTTGAGCTTCAGTCGTCTCCAGTCTTGGGCCAGGGCTGCACGGAGACAGTTGTCGCACCACAATTTTTATAATGGTAGTCAATGGTGTCGCCGCATGTCGCAGTGCGACTCCATTGACTATCATTACAAATATGTCGCGCAGCACATGTTGCAGTGTAATTGTAGCCTATATGCCGCGCGACTTATTGCCTTGTACTCCAGTCACATCCAAAGCAAAGAATTCAGTTTTCTGCCCCCTGCTTGTTCAGTGTCTGCACAGACATTGCTCTGGTGATTAGCATTCTGGGAAGTATAATAATTTTTTTATCCATGCTTTGTCCAGTCATCTCATGTGGGAAACACTAATTGCCCCCCCCCCGCTCCATTATACGACCTCCGCTATGCCATTAGGGAGGTGGTTGAAGCTTGCTGACTGTTTCCAATAACATTCATGCTACCTTTTGTACTGTAAGATGCGCTGGGTGAGTTTTATAGGAAAAAATATATAAATTCCATTCATGTCACGCAAAATCCACCTCTCTGTTGTGATACTGTTGAGTGTCCCTTTAAATGTCGCCTCCCTGGGGGCACCTCGTTGGCTTCCCTGGAAGATCGTTTGCTCGGCTTGTGGTTTCTGGGTGCGGCGTAGTGTTTTTAAACCTCACGTCGAGCTTCCTCTTTGCCTCGGCTCTGTAGAGTTCACCCCCCCGATCCCCGCCCTGTCAAAACGGGGTTAATTACAGGGCTCTGCATCTGAACTTGGTTCATTGGCATTTGAGGTGGTTCCCAAATAATTGAGGAGTTTTCTGGGGTGAATACGGGTTCACTGTGGCCCCCAGGATCTCGCAGCCACAGACGCTGCATCGCGCCAGATGATAGCATTGTCTATATGCTCCCACAAATCCTTGCACTGGGGCTCATCCTGAGCTTCCTGGTCCATGAAACAAAACGGCAGAGCTTACAGTCCAGTTAAAGGGAAACTGCTCTTTGAAGTTTTGCGCAAACTTTGCATTCCAGTTCCTCCCCATTTCAAGATCTCTGCTTGCTTGACAGTGAATTGCAAGCATTCTTGTTTCTATCCGGAGGCTGCACACCTGTGCTGGCCTGATACTTTTCACAGCTGGGGGTTTGATACAGTTGCATCCACTCTAGACAATGCTCAGCCCGGATGTTACATTTTGATACGTTTGCTATGTTTTCCCTGCACTGATACATTGTAACAGGTCAGAAGAGTTTGCTGTGTTTTTTGCTCTGAGGTTATAAACACCCGATGGCACGGACCGCGGCGTGGACGGAGCGACAATGGCGCTGGGTTCTCTTCGGGGTTGGAGGGATCGATGGGGACTTTATCATTGTCAGAAAGTACAGGACTTTCGATGCTCTCCTGGGTGTGAATACTTATAGAACTCACAATATGCAGAACCTAGTAATGGCAGAGACTCTCTGCACCCGGGTCTGTGAATTGGGGGCGGCGGAGATCAGCGGCGTTCTCCATCTCCGCCATCCTGCCTGTTATCTGGAGGGGCTGGAGGATCTGCTCTATACATTATCACAGCTATTGTTTCCTGCCTGAATGGGAAAGTTCAGCATTCCTGCTCTGGGTGGGGGAGGTGGGATTAACCCCTCGTGTTCTCGCTCACTATAGACCTCCGTCAAGTACAGTAAAGCCGACCGTATATAACTGGTAATAAAATATTCCCGCCAGATCCATCTCTGTCAGAAGCATTTTGAGGGGGCCGGAGGGCGGTGGGTCGTGATCCGCTGTCTGTGTCTGAATATAGATACACGCGGAGACACGTGTCAAATATAACGCGATGTAACACGTGTCAGAAAACGCCAAAGGGGTCACAGTATTGGGCACACAGATCGTACTTGGACCCTGGGGGCCCAGTGGCTCCGGTGCCATGTGAGAGGACATTACTGTAGATTGGCCAGTCTTTCGAGCCCACCACTTTCAGCCCTGTTTTTTCTCCCCGTCCTCCTATAAGTCCATGCACTGCAGCGCTGGGGACCTATAACCTGCTCATGTAATACAATGCCGAGACGGCAGTGAAGACTGACACGTCCACGGTATGGCTGTAGAGGGGAGAAAGTAAGCTGATGTATATGCCGGGTGGTAAGACCTCTGCTACAGCACTGGCTGCCGTACTTCGGTTGGCACCTTCTGAAAGCTGGTATCTGGTGGTGGGATTGTGATGAGTGCGGCCTTCCTGACTGATAAGCCTGTGATATTCCAGGATGTCCACCCCCACTCCCATCATCCCCGCTGTCCCTAGTCCTGCTCCAGATAAGCTTCCATATCCTGTTCTCAGCAGATTCCTGGGGGTGAGGTCCCGCCTGAGGAGGCTCCTTCAGGTTTTCTCAGGATGACACTTGGGGCCCTCAGGCCAGTGCTGATACGCAGGAGCCCCTATCATCCCGTTATCATATACTTTGTTTCAGTTTCTCACCATTTTTAAGTTGCATGCTTGCTGTCAGTGAATGGACCCAGTCAGTAAGTTTAAAGGGATTGTTACAATGCAGAAGCTGCAGCAGCTCAAATCCCTCCTCTGCTCTGACACACTGTGACAAGCCCAGTTTGCAGCATGTTTCGTTCACAAACAGCAAGCAGAGATCTTGTGGACCCATCCCCCTGATGTCCTCATAGGAGGGGGGGATAGTAAAACAGGGGCCCATAAACTAGAATAGCTAATTTTTCGGGTTTGTGTTCCTTTAAGCCGGAGCCTCCCCCTCCCTTTTCTACACCCCCAGCTACTAATTAGCCAGTAATTAGCACATTTAACTCCTTCCGTGGCTGGAGGGGAAGCCTGGGGCGGCAGGGAAATGGTTAATTAACTCCGGCTGTTATCATTTCTCCATCTATCGTATTAACTAGAAACATCTGGCACCCCGAAACTGTGAGGGAGGCCCCCTGGCACCCAGCCAGCCGCGGAGGGCGTAGAGCCGAGGACGGGGTGCGGCGACAAAGGATTAACCCCCCAACGCTTTCCCACGTATGACTCCTCCCTCTTCTGTGCCTCTCTGGGACCCCTATAGGTGTCGCCCCCCCCCCCCCCTATACATGCTATGTTTTGAGGCAGGGGAAGATGGCCGCCGATCTCCTGCGCTGCGGACCTCATACGCCAATGGCGCCGCCCTATTGGAAACGACTGCCTTTTAGTTGTAAGATACAGATGTAGCAATCTGTGTCATTAGCCTAAATATTGAGCATAGTTTCACCCCCTCATCTTCTGTCTGTAATGTGTCGGTCTTCGCTGCATTTCTGGCTTTCTGTTCATGAAACAGGGTGCCCAGGATGAACCTAGAATATATCCCGCCGGGATAGCACAGTGCAACTGAAGTGGACGACGCAGCCGCTTGAATAAATCATTATTGGCGGTTTTATCATCCTAGTCTTTTTCCGTTGGCCGCTCCTCGCTCTCTCCGCAGTGAATCCGTCCCTTGTCTGCAGGACGCTAAATGTCAGGCCCTAAATACAGGCACAGACCAGACCCCCCTCCCCAATAATGAAGCCCCTGTGAGGCTGCCGGGGCGCAGAACATGCCGTTCCTCGGCGCGCTGACCTCGGTGATTGACATCACAGCGGTCCGCGGAGTATTCTGGAGCTTTGTGATCCCCAGATGGAGCTTTCATCCGATCTGCTGCAAACAACCCCCCGACACCAAGAAACCGGCAGCTGCATCTGCTCCGCGGAAAGCTGGGTGGCAATCAGTGCGGCCGCTCCCGTATACTTAGTAAGTAACATGGACTAGCACAGCTCTGCTATATCTCTGTAACCAATGGACTAGCACAACTCTGCTATATCCCTATAACCGATGGACTAGTACAGCTCTGCTATATCCCTATAACCGATGGACTAGTACAGCTCTGCTATATCCCTGTAACCGATGGACTAGCACAGCTCTGCTATATCCCTGTAACCCGTGGAGCGCCACGGCTCTGCTATATCCCTGTAACCCGTGGAGCGCCACGGCTCTGCTATATCCCTGTAACCCGTGGAGCGCCACGGCTCTGCTATATCCCTGTAACCCGTGGAGCGCCACGGCTCTGCTATATCCCTGTAACCCGTGGAGCGCCACGGCTCTGCTATATCCCTGTAACCCGTGGAGCGCCACGGCTCTGCTATATCCCTGTAACCCGTGGAGCGCCACGGCTCTGCTATATCCCTGTAACCCGTGGAGCGCCACGGCTCTGCTATATCCCTGTAACCCGTGGAGCGCCACGGCTCTGCTATATCCCTGTAACCCGTGGAGCGCCACGGCTCAGCCTATCTGCTGCTCAGGGGTCTGGGCCATATTGGTTGTCATTGGCTCACCGTATCTAAAGTGTTCAGGTGTCTGGGGAGAGTTGGGTGACTACATCAGGTACTACAATGGTTGTCACCCAGCTTTCCAACAGGTGACAACCTATCTAACAGCTGGTACTGTGCCCATTGCCACCCAGCTTTCCACAGATCCTGACCTGCATAAGCTAGAGATCATCAGTAGTAGTCCTTTTATCTCTCTCCTGCCTGTGGTGACGGTCTTTACTGCAGTTCTGGTATTCTATTCCTGAGGCTTCAGATGAACGTAGCAATAAATCCCTCTCGGATCTAGTGTAGTAGATCTCAGTGGTTTATAAAATAGACCCTGCAGAGAGATTCCCCCCCCCCCCCCCCCCAATATCGTGCGACTGTAATAAAGCGCTGCCTGTGACGCCCCGGTTGTTGGCCGGACGCCTGGTAAATCCCCCCCCTCTTGGCGACTACAGAGGGGATGTCAGCGGTGGACATGAGATGTGGCTCTGGCGCTCCGCCACGCGTTCTCCTTTGCATAGTGTTTTGTGCATTCCTAGCGTGCTGCATTGAGCAGCGGAGACACCCAGTTATGCGGGTGAGCCCCACGTACCCTGATTATCTGCCATTCCTATCTGATGATGGGGCGCAGCGTGGAGGGAACATTTAAAGGGCATTTCCACCTAGAATGAGGGAAAAAAAATCTATAAAGTCAGTTTGAACTGTAGTCCTAGAATTCTATTCATGAACCACTATTGACAGTAGCACTGGTGTGGTTGGCATGTGGCGTTTGACGAAGATGAGTGGTATTCATCTCCTCGATCTGATGGGGGAGAGGCGCTGTCATCGCTGCACCCGGGAGCCTGACCGGCGGCCTGTAGGGCGGGTGATCCAGACCACCTCTAGAATTGTAGAAACGTCAGCCCTGAGTTTTTTAGTTCATGAATAGAATGCGAAAATGGTAAAGACTGACACATTCACAGGCAGCTGTAAAAAAAAAAAAAAAAAAAGTTAAAACCCTTCATCGACATGAGTGATGTTCTCCTCTGCACTGAGGACTGGAGGTCCTTGTAACAAGTCACCCCTCACTTTAACCGGCCGCCCCGGCGCCTCTCATTGTGGAGGCCGCCATTATGGGTCCTGAGGGAACAGCTCGATGTCCGGGGGCACCGCATCCGATACAACTGCCTGGCATCCCCCGGGAGCCCTGGGAAAAAAGCGACCAATTCGGAGGAGCCGGGAAGTGCGCACTGGTGGGAATTCTGTGCCTCGTAGCTCACAGTGCTGAGATTTCCTGGGGGTCTTTTTTTTGTGACCGCCACGCATTGTGCATCCGCCATTGCTTTGTCCAAGTGTCGGTCCAAACTGGAGTTCTGGTATTCTATTCATGACCCAAGCGCAGGATGAGCAGTGCTGCTGCAGCACATGGGAAAGGCTTTTATAGAGGAAGCTGACGGTCGTTCTGCTGCCATTACCCTGGCCGCCATGTCGCCGGGGCGGATAGTCATGGTGCACGGCGCTCTTTTATCTCTCGCGCCGTGTGTTGTGTTGTCTTTGTCTGATCAGTTTCCTCTTTTTCATTCTCTTGTTTGTGACCTGTGACCGCTATCCTGCGAGCCAAGTGTAGTTATCATAGGGACATACTGCCACTGACTTACCCCTTCCATCATCTCTGCATGAGTAATACTCACACCAGTTGGGGGGGGGGGGGCATTACTTATGCAGGGCTATATATCTATTTATTAGTAATAGTACCTGGCGCTGCCCGTGTACGAAGTGCTTGTTTGTGTGTTCCAGGGGACGCCCAGGCGCCCGATCAATTTGTGGAAATCGCTAGTAACCCTATATACCCCAGCAGTTAACTGTCCCCCATAACGGTGACCTCCCCCCCCCCCCCTCCCCCTGGACGGTGACCTCCCGCCGCCCCCCCCCTCCCCCTGGACGGTGACCGCCCCCCTCCCATCCATCTACATGCCATGCTTTCCTGAAAGTTTGATTATTCTACCTCTTGGGTATTAACCTGTTCATGTCCTGACTTCTTCTAAACAAGTATGGCTGCAGTGTAAAGTATGGGGAGGCACAGAGCACCACAGTGGAGTCCGTCCTTCAGTCCAGGCCACTTCAGACTCGATACACAATCTTTCCAGGCTGGAGTCATGATCATAGCTGTGCTGTAATGGAGCATAGGTGCAGTGCACAGCATGGGGGACAGGAGGGGGTTTCTGATTACCCTGTGCCCCTGTAGACACTGCCGATGAGCCGGAGTCACCAATTGCAGATGTGAATTTCAGCTTTTGCATTAGTTTCAAGTCAAAGGCAAGTGTGTGAATTGCCACATGGGGGCAGCAGTGGTCACATGATCCGGAGACCCTCTCACCCGCCTGAGCCCCGCCTGTCTGATTAATATGATGGCGTCCTCGGCGGTGACCTCACCATCTCCATGGAGCGGTCATTTCCTCCCAGGAAGATGCTTCATCCCTGGGAAAGCCATGGCCACTTACAGAGCGACCGCCTGGCGTCCGCCACGGAGTCCTGTGCAGGCTGATGCATCAGTTTCCTGCTGCACATTACTCCAGACAGTCCTGTGACCCCGCCCATTGCGCTGATCCTGTCCCGGATAGAACTCGTGCAGTTTGCCGTTTTTGCGGCCTTGACATTAGCTGCACCGGCGCCGGCTCATACCGCAGCGACGTCCCTTAAGTTGATAATATAAGGGAAGAGATTGTTGTCCCCCCAAAATCTCCAGGGGCCCATGAGCTTGTAATTTTCAGGTGGAGCCCCTCGTATCGTGAACGGCCACTGGATTTTATACTTCAGCTTAAGTCTGTTTTCCTAGCACCGCGCTCACAACCGTAATCATTTCCTGGCCGCATCGTTCCAAGTGAGCAGCCGTGTGCCGGATCCCGCTCGGCCTGCCAAGATCCTCGGCTGCTGGGATGGAGACGGGAGATAAATCCCATAATGTGGATCCCTGCAGATAAGACCACGAGGACGTAGCCCCTTCATGATTTACAGATGCCGGATTATCGGATATTCTGGATTGCTGGATGTTAGGTTATCACTGTGTACATACATTACTGATCCTGAGTTACATCCTGTATTATACTCCAGAGCTGCACTCACTATTCTGCTGGTGCAGTCACTGTGTACATACATTATTTATCCTGAGTTACATCCTGTATTATACTCCAGAGCTGCACTCACTATTCTGCTGGTGCAGTCACTGTGTACATACATTACTTATCCTGAGTTACATCCTGTATTATACTCCAGAGCTGCACTCACTATTCTGCTTGTTAATGGAGACAGTCGGCAAACTTGTGTATAGACACCCCCAACAATGTAATGCTGAGGGCAGTTGGTGTTTCCTACATGACTTTACACCTCACAGAATGTGAAGCCTGCTCTGTGCCGATGCTGGCGATGAGGCCATAAGCCCCAGAGATGGAGCGTCCCTTTAAGAGCCGCCTCGCCGTGCCCTGCCCCCGGTGATGAGTTCCTTACACAGATCTTTCCTGTTATAAGACACATTTGTGATTCTCCAGCTGCTTGTAATAACGGAAAAACATTGCGACCTTCCCTGCGGTCCCCGCGATGGACGCTGTCTGACTGCCAAGCGGATTCGCAATGTCCTTTCCGTAACCCTTCCTTGTTAACGCGCCAGCGGACGAGTCTGCGACTATAGCGTGTGGGGGAGGGGCCTAAACACCGATCCACCGTCTGCTATCTTGGAGACAAATTCTCCCATGCCCTTGACGCCTCCTGAGTGTAAAGCTGGGCGACAACTCCGACGGCCTTCATGGAGAGTGAGCAGGAAACCAGTAGTTGATTGCAGCTTTGGATGTGACTAGAGTATAAGAATTTCGTAAGTATAGACAAGTAAAGGCGCTGGGGCAGTGTGAATGTTGTGTCTTTCATAAAGCAGTACAGTCAGTAAGCCAGCAGGGGGTGACATTGGGAAATGACCTTGCTGGATTCTTAGTACAGCTTTGGATGTGATTAGAGCAGAACATATGAAAACAGTGAATCTGCAATCGACATAATGTCCATAGGAATGATGAAAGCGGCAGATCTTCTCTGGTTGTCACCCAGCTTTCCTAGAATACGGAACGGCAACAGCGGGAGGAGCGGCTCGGTGAGAGATGTGCCGATCAGGGGTCTGGGAAAAGCTGGGTGGGAGCGGTAATTTCGGCACGTAAGGTGTTTGCTGCAACGTGATCCAGATATGTGTGATGTTTAGACCCCACGATGACTGCAGTTTAGTAGACATGGCCCCTCCTACGAGGGCAGCCTCCGTGTCACGTAGAAGGGATGATGAGCGCGCGCCGCCTCCGTCTGACTTCTCTCCCAGGTTATATAATCTTATGAGGATGATGTCGGCCTCCCAAATCCCTGTAAGAACCTGCTGGTGCTAACCACAGCTGAGCCGCGTTCACATGTCGCCACCGCGCGTTTCCAGTCCTCCGGGTTCTTGGGTTTCTTTCCAAGTTTTTGCTACAAATGTAACAAGGAATAGCCCCGCCCCCTGTAAGGGCGAGAAGTGATGGGTGTCGTGTATCACTTTAAACATCCTCTCGGCAGTATAATGATGCACCACGGACCGACTGACGCGTTTCAGCACCTGACGCAGACCGCCCTGAAGCACGGGTACCCTCCCATGTAGTTTTCATCAGATAAGAGCTGTCGTAGGAGCCTCCGTGTTTGATGAGAAATAATGCAGCTTGGCAGATGTGTGACTGCGCCCGTCGCGTTTTACGACTATTTTTACGCACAGATTATAGGCTGGACCAGGCATCGTTGTTCACATAATGCAGCTTTTATAACTTTGATTGCACAGTAGTTAAAAAAAAAAAAAAAAAAAAAAAAAAAAAAAACCTTACGCTTTTTATTTTTCTGGACACTATTTACCATCTGCGCCCTCCAATTTCTCCTGCGTCATATTTATGACGCGTTACACTGCTTTTTCTTCTGGACACCCTTGTTTGTGGCGATCATGAAGCCCCTTTAAGGGTTAACTCGGCCGGGCACGGCTGTGGATGACTCTGCGGCTCCTCCGGTGACTGGCACGGGCGCCCGTTCCTCCTTTTTCTTGCTTTATGTCCCCACAATAAGACTCCTGTGTCTGTAGAATCTCCCCATAGAAGCCGCGCAGCGAGCGCGTGTCGTCTGTCAGGAAGGTCTCGGCAGCGCGTCACCGCGGCTACGTGACGTCTGCCTGTCCCAGATAATTACAGCGCCTTTTTTTTAATTTTATTTTTTATATACTCTCCCCCTCTAATTAAAAGCTGAACAAGGTGACCCCAGCGTCCCGGCACAAAGCGATCGGAGCGCCGCAATAATACTCTTAAAGGGACAGAACACCTAAAAAGATCCTTTTTTCTCTTCTGCTCTAGTCACATCCAAAGCTGAGAGGTCATGCAGTTTCTATGTCTAATTGCTGGGAAATCTAAGCATCCCCCCCCCCCAACCTGTGGCTCTTAAGCAAGTAAACAGGGTGGCAGGACATGCTGGGAGTTGTAGTTTTGCGACAGCAGCCTTTTGACCAGCAGAAAGGCGCACCTGAGTTAAGCGGAAACCGTCAGCATGTTGAATGCAGCTTTAGATGTTAAGGGAGCGGGATGTTTGATAAAGTTGTCTCCCACAGGGTTACCAGCAGTGGGCGCCAGTGAGAAATGCATAATTTTGGAGGCGGCTTTGGGTGTATTTGGAGCAGACGGTATGAAAGCCTCTGCGGTGTGGCTCGTGTTGACCTCATGTGCGTTTTGATGCAGCGATGGTGAAATGCGCTGCTGCGCGGGTAACTTTTTACAGCGAGCCGCCATTATGCGCCACCACTGAGGTCACCGGAGCCGACAACCTGTAATCTGACTCCGATGGGGAAGTTGTCTCTGTTCCTGCGAGATGATGGAATAAATACATTGTAATTGTTTGTATCATAACTCCAGTTGCCGGGGGCAACAATTACATCTTTGAATACAAAGCTTTATTCGTCGTGTGACGCCGCTGACCCCTGGACGACTGCCCAGGCAGAGGTCCTGATAACCGCACCGCCATGTGTGTCCCATGTGATGCCCACGAGCGCAGATCTGTTTACGTCCCTGTGATGACATCACGTATTACTGTGCATCCGTGGTCCGGCCTCCATCAAGCAGATGTTACATAGTCGCAAAGGTTGAGTATCAGATCCTCACAAAGATCCTGCTTGCTGTCAGTGAGTGGAAACACTTATAGCAGTAATAATAGGAGAACGGCACAACATGGTCATAGAAATTATTAGATGGCCATGGCAGTAGAGGCCGTACGTTTTTATAGCTGAGGGTTTGTTACAGTCGTATCCAGTCCAACCGGTCGGTGTGCGAACAGTTAATATTGAGGAGCGGATGGCCGCTGTCATGTGCAGATGGTGTCGCAACAATGAATAGGAAATGGACTAAAAAAATAAACACCCCCCCGAGAGATGGGGGGGGTTACTGTCCATGGGAAAAAGGAGGGGCCGCAGCGATTCCAGCGAAAAATGTAAAGTGTGGATGTTGGGAAGGTAGTGATCTGAATGATAATGATGGACGTCAGGAGAGATGAGGTCATGTGACCAGAGCCATGCAGATAAGGCTACTTTCACACTTGCGCTTGATCGGATCCGTTCTGAACGGATCCGATCATATTAATGCAGACGGAGGCTCCGTTCAGTACGGATCCGTCTGCATTAATAACATTAAAAAAATTCGCAAGTGCGCAAGTAGCCTGCGCGGATCCGTTCAGACTTTCAATGTAAAGTCAATGGGGGACGGATCCGCTTGAAGATTGAGCCATATGGTGACATCTTCAAGCGGATCCGTTCCCATTGACTTACATTGTAAGTCTGGACGGATCCGCACGCCTCCGCACGGCCAGGCGGACACCCGAACGCTGCAAGCAGCGTTCAGCTGTCCGCCTGTCCGTGCGGAGGCGAGCGGAGCGGAGGCTGAACGCCGCCAGACTGATGCAGTCTGAGCGGATCCGCTCCATTCAGACTGCATCAGGGCTGGACGGAGGCGTTCGGGTCCGCTCGTGAGCTCCTTCAAACGGAGCTCACGAGTGGACAGCCGAACGCTAGTGTGAAAGTAGCCTAACACGATGACTGTCTGTTGTGATGTCATCATGCCTATGTGGTGACATCACTCGGCTCAATCACCATGTAGCGAAAGGTTCTGCTACTTTCTAATATTCTTTGTGCTTCGATTCCACATTCTAAAGATCTCTCCCTGCTGTCAGTGAATACTAATACTTCTCACAGCTGAAGGTTTGCTACAGTGGTATCTCCTGTCCTGACGGTTTGTTCCACATTACCTGCGCTGATACATTGTAACAACATTGTCTGCAGAAGACATTTGGGATATGGCTGTTTCGCTCACAGAGGATTGTCTAGTTAGGATATCATTGTGAGAAAGTTGGACTAGGATGGGTATTTAGCCTCTGGAGGTAAACGGGAACACTCATTCACTGACAGCCAGCAGAGATTTTGAAAATGGTGAGAAATTGAAGCGCAACATATATTAGCGAGTTTCCTCATGCTGCAATGTTTGACCTGAGTTTCGCATTTGTGATGTCACTGTGTCGGCTTGATGACATCACTATTTCCAGCCATCTTCGTATAGACCTAATACTTCTCACAGCAGAGGGTTTGTTACAGGTGTATCCAGTCTGAACAGTCCTCTGTGAGCCAAACTGCCTGGATTCCAGACTGATACATTCACCTGCACTGATACATTGTATCCGGTCCAGAGTCCATACTGTTCAACTCGCAGATTGTCTAGACTTGGTCCGATTGTAACAAACCCTCCGCTGTGAGAAGCGTTAGGTCTGTATGAATATGGCTGTGCCCTGGTGATGTCATCATGCCTGTATGGTGACATCACTTAATAAGAAACTGCTACTTGCTAACATCCTCCGTGCTTCAATTTCTTGCCATTTTTCACCGCTTGCTGTCAGTGAATGAGGTGATTTACTATTTGCATCCAGGAGTCGAATACCTATCCTGATGTAATAATCTCCCAGCTGAAGGTTTGTTACAATGGTATCCACTCCAGCTGCACACATCTCTCTCCTGATGGTTTGTTACAATGTATCAGTCTGCAATCCAGGCTGTTTACTCCACAGAGGATTGTCCTAGACTGGATACAATTGTGCCAAACTCTCAGCTGTGAAAAGTATCAGGTCTGTGAGTTTTTAGCATAACGTGGGACGCTCTCATTCTCTGACAGCAAGCAGAGATTTTGGAAATGAAGAACCGAAACCCAAAGTGTATTAAAAGCTGCAGAAGTAACCCTTTATCTGACTGCGCCGTGCAGATGCCGGATTAGATTAGATAGAACTGGGATGGGGCGATGTGGTGTTTGGAGGGGGTGTGTGTACTTTTGCACAGGGGCTTGTATTGCTGGACGCCTCTTGTCAGATAATCCCTCGTCTTCGTCGCGTGACCCTCTCAGGTTTCAAAACAAATCTGGGCGCGGGAGGGATAAGGCCATCTGTCCGCCTGGAGCAGACGCTTGTGTCACCGCCATGTTCAGGTGGAGTGACCTTGTGCCGCCCGTGAAAAACCCAATTACCGCCCGGGGGGTGCGCCGTTCTCATTTTATTTCCCGGAATCCTGACTTCATGGTGTTCACAGTGAAGGATTCTGGGTGCTCCCTGTTTGTCACTTACCCCCCTCATCCATCTGCCGTTCTTTTCCAGGTGAGACCCCCACTGTGACTGAGCCATGAGTTCCGGATCCAGCCAAGGGGTGATCACCGCCCCGCCCCCTCCCAGCATGCCTCACAAAGAGGGCTACTTCGACCGCGTCGATGAAAACGACCCCAACTACCTCCGGGAGAGGAACATGTCCCCAGATCTCCGCCAGGACTTCAACATGATGGAGCAGAAGAAGAGAGTGACTCAGATACTCAAGAGCCCGGTGAGTGGGCGTGTAAACTTGTGCAAAGCCATCTGCTGAAGAAAAGGATTCTGAGTTTAGTGAGGCACTGATGCAGCAGAGCCGAGTGTGTATGAGGCGGCAGGGGCGTGTGCGTAGTCTGGGATCCACACCATGTGTGATCTGTGGCTGCAGGGGAAGTCTGTCTGCACTCATTTATCACCAGGAGCAAAGACAGACAAATAACACGTTCAGCTCTGCTACATCTTCAGTGTGTGACAACAGATTTAGCCAACGGATCCTGCTTTTCCAGCCTGGGCCACATATAATCCTGTTTGCTGGAAGGTTAGAGTCCGCTCCCCAGGGTCCCCTTTCCGACAGACCCCATGCTTGGCCTCCGCTCGCCCGGCCGGGGCTGCAGGGCTTTGAAATTCTTCCCGAGCTCCTCTCGGTGCCGTCCGCTTCATTACACAATCACAAGAGTGTCCAGCTCTGTGGGGCGCAGCCGGGCGGAGGGGGGGGGGGGGGGGGGCAGGATCGTGGCTGCTCTGGATGTTAACCCTTTATCCGGCACCTAGAGTTCCAGGGACAATGTTTGGGGGGTGTAGAGGCACAGCCACTGGGATATCAGGAATGTTGCGGCTGCCTTCTTTGTCAGCTCTGCTGTATCTGTCCCGATTTTTAATATTGATGTTACTGTGAAATCCTACCATTCCCCAGTGCCGCAGTTGGAGAAGCCTGTATTGCATCGGTCTTCGAGGCCCCTCAAATACAAATATCCATCTGTATCGCACAGCAGCGAAGAGCTGAACCCCCTCCACCTGTTAGCTTTTGTAAGGCATTAGGGTGCCCCCTGCTGGAGATCCGGACAAATGCACCCTATTCATCTATGTCATACTGATGAGAAACGTCATGAAGCTTGACTGCTGAAGGTCCACATCCCCACAACGAGCGGTGGTGAAGTGGCTGCAAATGACCTGACTCCTACCATAGCCAGTGGGATTTGTCCAGGGTTAGGAAACATGGCTACTTGGGTCGTAAGGGATGCAAATGAGCTCTTAGCAAGCTCTGCCTCTAATACTACCAGATGTAAGGCTGCAGGCAGCTATCCTGAAAGTCAATGTTTAGCTCTTTAAATAAGCCTTGAGACACGACTCTGATATTAACTAAGCCAGCACCTCATCTGCAGACAGCTGTTTCGGGGTGATTGCCCCTCATCAGTGCAGAGCAGAGAGTACTGGCTTAACTGGTTGAGAGGTCTGTCTGGTATTGAAGCTTTGGCTTAATAAGTTCACGTGCCTGTCAGGATGGAAACCACCATTCTCCACCTTCCACTGCCATGTTTCTCCCAGTTCTCTTGGAGCCTCTCCAGATCGGGCAGGTGGAAGTGAGCTCCAGAAAATAGGTGCAGCACAAGAGAAGATCTGAGTGAGGACAGGGCATTCAGGAAGATCAGGGAAGACATTACATACAGGAGGCTGAGGTGACCAGAGTTGAGGTTGACCGTAAAGAGAAGGTTTCTGGGTTGGATTTAGACTGTCCTGGAGATAATCTTTGTGTTGATGGCGGGGAATATGCCAGGATTTATGGATGATCGGGATCTTCTTTCAGGATTTTCTCCATAGATGATTTGGTGCCATAGAGTTTTCCAGAGGATAGGTGCAGCACAAGAGAAGACCTGGATGAAAACAACTAATCTCAAAAGACCAGCAAAGGAATTTTAGGCAGAACCTTAAGATGATACAGGGGGTGAGACTGTAGTCAGATCTAGAGAAACATCTCTTGTCCTGGAGGCGTTTTGTTCTATGTTCATGGCAGTGATTAGACCAGGAGTTATTGTTGTACTTTTTGATATTTACATACATATGTGTTAAAGGGGTTCTCCAGTGCCATAATTATCTTTTTTATTTACCCTGCATACTGGCAGTTTACATGCAGAACTTCCTATTCTGCCCCCTATACCCATTTCTCATGTTGGCGGTTTCCTTCCCCCGTTTTCGGCATCACTGCATGCTGGCAGGATGTTTACATGCAGAACTTCCTGTTGGGTTTTCCAACCAATCCCAACATTCTTTTCTCTGTAATGTTTCTCAGGGTTGGCTGAGGAGTAGGGGGTGAGACTACTAGAGTGAACAGTTGCAGGCGGACAATTCCAGGTAAACTTCACAAGGCATTCTGGGATTGTTTAGGAAACCCTGAAAGAAGCTGAGGAAAATGGGAAGTTCTACATGTCAACATCCTGCCAGGATGCGGTGGGGAAGGAAAGTGTTGACATTAAAGAACAGGTATATGGGGCAGAAATAGTGTTTACGGCTCTCTGGGCGGATAAGATTTTCTTATGGGACCAGAGAACCTCTTTACGTGGAGAACTTCTGGCGCCTGGGATTCTGTCAGCTGGAAGCATGTTCGTGAGCATTGGTGCAGCACATGAGAAGACCTGGCCAAGGGCAATGGATCCCGGAAGACCAAGGAATTTTACACAGATCATGGAGGAATCGGCAATTAAGCAGAAGACATCTGCTAGAGGAGTCCTTGCTGGAGCTAGCCTATTTCCACTCAGTCCTTGAAGGAAGCCTTGCCTCACGTCTATACAAGGATTTATAAATCTTTCAGGTTTGATACATTGATAGAGGAGTCTTCGAACATTTTCCAAATTCCTGTTAGGTGTACCTGGAGAACCTCTTTATTAAAGCGATGGACTCTATCATCGGCTCTTCTGTAGAAAGTGTTCCAGGGAATAAGTGCAGCATGTGAGAAGAACTGGCTGAGGGAATTTGGTCCAAGAATGGGTAGGTTCTGAAGATGACATTGATTAGATCATGTCCCCTTTGTCCTGGAAACATTCTGTTCCTCCTAGCCGGCAGTGGGATTTCTCGATGTGGATATTTGATTTAGTACCCGGGATGTTTCCAGAATCCTGTTAGATTCGAGTCCAGAACCTTTTGAAGACTCTCAAGAGGAAGAGTGTTCCAGAGAACTGGTGCAGCACAGGAGAAGACCTGAGGGTTGTTACTCCAAGATGACCAGGAAGGACCTTGTATGCAGAGCCTGGAGATGGTGGGGGTGGAGGGGACTATAAGTATTAGATATTGTCTACACCGTGTCCACTTTGGCTGATTTCTCCAGGCAGCTTCGTGCTGGGAGCCACTGGTGTTTACACAGACTGATGCGCTGGTGTCAGGCACTACTCCAGACTCCTCTGTGGTTGTGTAGGAGGAAATGCTGACACGTTGAGGGTTATCCTCCCACTTGAGATGACCCATTCTGATAATTAGCAGATCCTACGCCCCAGGCTGTAAATTAATTAAAAACAAAAAAGCCAATTAACGTCTGCAGTCCTTGTGAACACTTGTTCTGAGGTCTCCCATATGCGTGAGCCTGCGGAGTTCACTGATCCACTGAAACGATGCAGATGAGGGCCCCTGTGGGGTCTGCCCCTAGTCTAGTGTCCATGGATCTTTAGGTTGTCTTTTTACTGGTCAGATCCTTTGGCCTTTTAGAGACAAGGGGTGACAGATGTCTTGTGGCCGCTTATCCCCCTCTTCTCATGTCAGCTGTCTGGGTGGGAGATTAGGATGATGGGGTATTACTGAATGAGCAGCGGCCATGGTTTCATACCTTTTTCAATCTACTTTAAAGGGGTATTCCGGTTAGAACGCGTTATCCCCTGTGCACAGGATCAGTGATGACTATCTGATCTGTGGGGGTCCTACCTCTGGGACCTCAGTACTCCATGAAGCCCCCTGAAACGGACATCACAGCCGGTTGGAAATGCGTGCCACTGCTCCCTTCATTTCTAGGAGAGAGCCAAATACAGCGCAGTACCCACCAGTCTGATAGTGATCCCCTATCCTGTTATAACCGGAATACCCCTTTAATCCAGAGCTGCACCCTGTTCACAGTGCTGACGTTCTCTTCACACCCCCTGCTGGTTCAGCGTATACTGTTCCATGTATTGGCAGAAAGCAGAATTGTGATTGCAGCTCTTAAGGACAATTAGACGCTCGGGTGTACATTTTTGGGTGCCCTCTGTAATTGGCCTCTGCTTTTTTTTTTTTTCAGGCTTTTCGCGAGGACCTGGAAAGTCTCATTGAGGATCAGATGCAGAAAGGAAACACCCCGACCGGGCTGCTGGCTCTGCAGCAAATTGCCGACTACGTGATGGCCAGCTCGTTCGCCGGCTTCGCCTCGTCTCCGCTCAGTAAGTGTTTGGTAACTGTGGGGATTTGGGGTCTTTACCAGCCCGCCACGATGTACAGTGCAGACCTCCCCCCCCCCCCCCCCCCTCGATTACTATGGGAGTATTTGCACATGAGATGGACAAGTCGGACTCTGTAGACAGCGTAGTTCCCTCTGTCTGGCTGACGGGGGGCAGTTACTTTATGCTCAGGGGGGATCTGTCTGTGGGATTAACCCCTCGAGGTTCAGGGACAGGGTCAGGTGATTGCTCCCATTCTACTGTCTAACTCCATGTTTTATTTAAAGATCACAGACCCTTCAATGTGACGCGCACGCAGCATCCGGAAGGGGGTGAATACTTTTTCATGTCGCTCTGTGTCCGCTTCTGTTACAGCTATGCAACCCGCTAAATTAAACAAGCAGATTTAAAGGACAGAAACATAGGATAAGCCGGGGGCGTGAATACTTTTTGAAATGACCATTTCGAATGTGGATTAGCGTCGGAGGGCACCGAGACACCTGACCTCATGTGCAGGGTTTATTACGCTGAATCTGCGCTCCGTGTATACTTATGCAACTTCCCCAGTTCAGGCGCAACTAATCGATCTGTTTTTGGCTCCCGTCCTGGGGTGGCACGCCCATCCATAAACGTGTCCTGAGGGCGACCGATAGGCAGGTACAAAGGTTTGGCAGCTGTAAACAAGCTGAAGGGCTCGGCAGCTCCTTGGGAACCGCGAGGAGAGCGGCAGGCGCGACCCGTTCTGGAGATAATTACTGGTGGTCTCGCCCCCTGAAGCTCCTGATTATTATGTACTGTGACCTCCTCTAGGAAGGACACAAGTAGGCACTCCGGAGCGCCCCCAACTGGTCACGTGAATATGGGGAAGGGTACGAGGCTTGGCTCTTATCACATCTGCTTCGGATCAGCTCTTGCGTCTTCATGCAGCAGCTTCTGTCTGTCCTGCCCTCCGGGGGGGTTGTTCAGCCTAACCTCTCTGATCATTTTCCAGGTCTGGGGATGGTGACTCCCGTTAACGACATTCACCCCGCCATAGAGGGCTTGCTGGCGAAGGGCGAGAAGCTGGCCCGCTCCAAGCTGGCTTCCATGTACCGGCTTGCCGACCTCTTTGGGTGGGCGCACCTGTCCAAAGCCTACATCACGGTAAGCCAGGATTGGAATTGGGGTCACTGTTGCCATGATATTTGTGCCCCCCATAGTGTGGATACAGGCCATGCAAGCTTCCAGAAAATCTGCTACTTTCTAATAGGTAATTTAATCTGGAATGAGAAGATCTGGAACCCCCCCCCTACTGGATCTAGTCCTGCTCCAGTGCAGTTGTAAAGGGGCGTGCACATGATCAGGAGAGGCTTTCAGCTTCCGTATTTAAGCTGAAATCTTTCCATTCACTGACAGCAAACAAGGAAGTTGTCAAAAATTGAATCACAAACCTTTTTATAAAGTTGCAATTTGATGTTGAAAGTCAGTGCAGTGACATGTAACGGCCAGCAGGTGGCGCCAGTGTATTTTATAATCCACCATTATTAATCTGTAATTTGTATAATTATTATTTATTTTTGTGCAGGCGAGGGTCAGCAAAGAGCAAGACCACATCCTGATCATTCCCAGAGGCCTCTCCTTCTCCGAAGCATCTGCCGCTAACCTGGTAAGACCCACTTCTTGTTTTCTTCTCGCCCCATAAATTTTTTTTGTTTCTTACAATATTTTCTTTACCTTTTGCAGGTGAAGCTGAACATCGTTGGCGACGTGGTGGATCAGGGCGCAACCAACCTGCGCATCGACCCCTCCGGGTTTAGCCCCCACGCGGCCATCTACTCCACCCGTCCTGACGTGCGATGTGTGATCCATATACATACTCCCGCCACTGCTGCTGTGAGTGACACCCGGCCAGCCATTTGCACTTACTGGCACTAGGACCCAGAGGGAATAACAAGGGGGGCGGTTTACAGGGGTGGACACGGTTGATTGTCTTGCAATGTCCAATTATTGCTGCCAGGGCCACACAGCTGTCAATTTATTCATACGTTTCCATGAGGAATAATAGAGTGGCGGCACAGCGTAGCATTGTTATTTGGTGAATAGTGCAAGTGTCTAGTAAGACAGACATGTCAGGAGACGGGACCTTTACTGTCACCTGCTGCCTCTGCAGGTCTCAACCATGAAGTGTGGCATCCTACCCATCTCCCAGGAAGCTCTGCTGCTCGGCGAAGTGGCGTACTACAATTACCAGGGGTCTCTGGACGAGCAGCAGGAGAGGATCCAACTGCAGAAGGTTCTGGGGCCCAGCGCTAAGGTAACGCTATTCACCGATTTATACGTAATGAGGCATTCAAGCATGTTATATGCCAACCTCTGCTTGCTGTCAATTAATGGGAACCTAAAACTTCTCACAGCTGAGGGTTTGTCACAATCACATCCAGTCCAGACAATCTTCCATGAGATAAACAGACTGATACATTTCACCTGCACTGATACATTGTAGCAGACTATCGTTACAAGAGAGCGATATGAGCTGCAGATACAATAAGCTCACAGAAGATTGTCTTGACTGGATACATTGTAACAAATGCTCAGCTGTGAGAAGTATTTGGTCCGGACAAGTTTAAAACCTAGATGTAAGTAATGTTTCCATTCACTGGTTAACCCTTTCCCAACCTCTGCTCTATATGTACGGTGGAAGTCCGGTCTTTAGGCTCCGGCTTGCAAGCGCATCGGGTGCCATATCCACCAGGTTTTTGCTGTTTTAAACAGCGGACACCCTGGGCTAATGTCTGCGATCGGCGATGACACCAATCGCAGACATTTAATCCTCCAGATGCCATAGTCCATTGTGACCACTGCATCTGAAAGCAGAAAACCCGAGAGCGCTGCACTTCTGGGGCTTGAACGGCTCAGTGGAGCCATTGGGTCACACTGGAAGGCCTGGTCTCTCTGAAGAAACCGGGGCTTCTAGAGCTGTAAATTCTATCGAGCTCTGCAGGTGGCCGGGCTCCACGAGTACATGGCAAATCAGCAAAAAATAGCATTAGAAATTCAATGGCTTGTGTTGTAGAAGCAATGTTATGGTTGCTTATAGTCATATAAGCAAGCGGACTTAAAAACAGGGAAAAAAAACATACAGTTTGTATATAAAAATTCTAATCGCTCCTTTCCTCATCATTAAAAGTAAATAAATTAAAAATAAACATCATGGGCATCGCCGCATCCCAAAGCGCCCGTACTCTTAAAATATTTATCCTATGCGGCAAACTGCATAACAGTAGAAAATCAAAATGGCCGATTTGCAATTTTTTTTTCACTTCACTTGCCACAAAAGTTGAATTAAAAGTGATTAAAAAAAGTCACACCGACCCAAAAATGGGTAAATAAAAACTACACATCATCCTGCAAAATATGAGCCCCCACACAGCTCTGTAGACAGAACTATAAAAAAGTTATAGGAGAATATGGTATGAAAAAAAAAAACTTTTTCCAAAGTTTCTTTTTTTTTTTCCTCCAACACAAGAAAAACTATAAATGTGGTATTGTTGTCGTCGTACTGACCCGGTCACAGGCCAGTGTTACTGCATAGGGAAGGTCTTAAAAAAAACAAAACATTTGGAATTTTTTCCCAGCATCCCACTACATTGTATGCAATTTTAAATGGTTCCATTAGAAAGTACAACATGTCCCGTAAAAAAAAAAAAAAAAACAGCCCTCCTGGCTCCAGGAAGGCAAGGAGTAAAAAAAAAAAAAAAAAAAATTCAAAATTGCAGGGTGCTGAAGGGGTTAAAATCTTGGCAAGAAAGGTCAATTGATGCACCGTAAACTGAAGTTGCAGAAGGTTTCATTAGATAAGGATCGCGCTTGATTTCCGCCTCCGCCAGTAGGTGGCGCTGCTGATTGTGTCTGATCTCCTTGTGCAGGTGCTGGTGCTCCGGAATCACGGGGTGATGGCTCTGGGAGAAACCATGGAAGAAGCCTTTCACTACATCTTCAACGCGCAGCTAGCCTGTGAGGTTCAGGTAACGACGGAGATTTATCGCCTCCCAGATCTTACATGTGACGTTCACTTTAGTTCTTAATCTAGGATCACATCCAGAGCTGCGCTCCGAATTCAGCTGGTGTCCTGTAGGCTGCAGGGCCTGTCTGCACACGCCATGTTCTGCAGTCACCTTAGTCCATAGAGAGCAGACATTTGACCCATCAGTAGAGATCTGGTAGGGGCCACACTGTTATGGTGGGGGCCGCACGGTGGAGATCTGAGCTTATGAGTTCCCGGAGGACCCCTTTAAGGCTGCACATAGTTCTGTACCTGCAGTTATTTCAGTTGTTTTTGTGTTCATGTAGCTCAGAAGATCTTATCTTATTTTCTTAAGGAAGGGGGGCCTTGGGTGATATTCGGGGTACTCCATGTTGTCCTTTTTCGCAGGTCCACGCCTTGGCCGGGTCCGGAGGCATAAACAACCTTCTGCTGTTAGACTTGGAGAAGTACAAGCCCGTCACACACTCCTTGGCCGCAGGTGGCGCGGGAGGGGTGAACATGGAAGGCCAGTACAAGTGGAAAATCGGGGAACTGGAATTCGAATCGCTCATGAGGATGCTGGACAATCTGGTAAATAGAGAGAATGTCGGACGTATTGAACATGAATGACGGGCCCTAAGAAGCTAGCGCTAGCAGCAAGGGGCCCCGACAGAAGTAATTTCCATCCCTTTCTATTATTTTACAGCACATCACCATCTGGTGGCTGTTACATGGTACTGCAGCGCTTCGGTTACATTTTGCACATTTTTGATGGTTTCTGTGATATTTGTGGTTTTTTTTTTTGTCCTTCACCTTTCTAGATTAAAATACAATTATTTGTATCTTTTGTAAAAAGTTTAAAGTAAAGCACCTCCTAGTGGCTATCGAATGGTACTGCACCCTTGGCATTCGTGGCTCAAATAACGACCCTTCTCCCGTTTTCCCCGCAGGGGTACAGGACTGGGTACGCTTACCGGCAGCCGCTGACACGAGACAAGCCGCGACACAAGAGCGAAGTTGAGATCCCCGCCACGGTCACAGCCTTCTCCTTCGAAGATGATCAGGGGATGCCACGTTCTCCGCTGAAGTACCTGGTGCAGAAGCAGCAGAGGGAGAAGACGCGCTGGCTGAACTCCCCAAACACGTACTTAAGAGTCCACGTCCCCGAGGAGTCCGTGAGTGGAGAGATGAGCCCAAGAACGAAGATCATGGTGAGACGAGGCCCCCCCCTCATAGAGCAAAGAGCCAGTCTGTTCACATGACACGTGATTGTCTATTACAAGTGTCACTCCACTATCCACAATCCCTGATCTCCTCCCTCTGCCTGTGTCAGTCTTCACTGTGGTACTGGCATTGTATTCCTCTACCAATAAGATGAAGATAAGCAAAGATTAACCCAAGATAACTTAAGGCCTGTTTTTGGTGTTGAAGGATCTTAGTTGAGCTTTCCTTTGTCCGTGTTGCCCCCTCTTTGACCACCCCCCGTCCCTCTTTACTTTCCAGTGGATGAAAGCCGACGAGCTCAGCAAGTCTTCCGGTGGATATCCCATCAAGATTGAAGATCCTAACCAGTTTGTCCCATTAAATACCAACCCGACAGATGTTCTAGAGAAGAGAAACAAGGTGACTGCAGGGCATGCTGGGAGTTGTAGTTTTTCCACAGCTTGGGGGATACGGACTCTCCTAAATATTATTATTTACAGCTGCAGTTACATTTTATGGACTGAACCACTAACCATAGTTATGGGGGGTTACTCGTGAACTCTAACTTTAATACAATAGGAGGGGGCAGGGCTCTGACAACCTCACAATCCGTTTTCTGCACAGGAATATAGTTGTCACAGTGATTCATACTTGGCATTCAGATAGAATGGACCTGGTGCCATCTCATGGTGGCTTAAAGGGAGTCTGTCACCAGCATTTCACTTTTTTAACCCTTCCCACTGCTCTCTAGCATGCTTACAGTTAATCCAAACGTTACCTCTGGCATCTTTCCTGCTCTTATAAATCCATCAAAAACTATCTTTATAAGATATGCAAATGAGGGCTCGCAAGTGCCCAGGGGCGGCGTTACTCTCTTAGGTGCCCTGCTTGCTCAGCCTTTTCATTGCGTCCCCCCGCCCTTTCCTACCCTCCGCCCGCCCATCCTTTCCCTCTGACCGCCTTTCTCATAGCTTGTTGTTCCGCCGAGATCCCGCGCATGCGCACTCCGTCTGTCGGCCAGCACATGTGCACTACGATGCCCATTCCTTGTACGGCATCACAGTAACTATTGCGCATGCGCCGGCTAACGACGCGAAAACTCAACAAAGGAGGCGATCCATCGGCGCATGCGCATTAATTACCGTGATGCCGTACAAGGAATGGGCATCGTAGTGCACATGCGCCGGCCAAAGGAATGAGTGCGCAGGCGCGGGATATCGGCGGAATAACAAGCTATGAGAAAGGCGGTCAGAGGGAAAGGATGGGCGGGCGGAGGGTAGGAAGGGGCGGGGGGGACGCAAGCAGGGCACCTAAGAGAGTAACGCCGCCCCTGGGCACTTGCGAGCCCTCATTTGCATATCCTATAAAGATCGTTTTTGATGGATTTATAAGAGCAGGAAAGATGCCAGAGGTAAGACAGTGAAATGCTGGTGACAGACTCCCTTTAAAGGGGTTCTCCGGGAATTAAGAAAATGAAAATACTTAAATATTACTTTAGTATAAATATATTCCCAAATACATTTTCATTAGCTATAATTGTTCATTTTGTCTAGGGAGCAATCATTAGGAGAAATAAAATGGCCGCCGTCCTATTAGCGCACATAAAACCAGTCCTAATCACACAGGAGGACAAGTTACTTTACAACACGGAGGTAAAGAGCCGCCTCGTCCTCCTCTCTGCTTGTCAGGGACTATGATCCTGAATACGGCTGATGAGATCTTTAGCTGAATCTGAATTTGGTATCGACCGGCTCTATAAAAATATCACATGACCTAACCCCTCAGATGAACACAGTAAAAGAACAAAAAAACTTAAAAAATAAAACTGTGCTAAATAAACCATTTTTTGTCACCTTACATCACATAAAGTGTAATAGCAAGCAATCAAAAAGTCATGTGCACCCCAAAATAGTGCCAATCAAACCATCATCTCATCCCGCAAAAAATGAGACCAAACTAAAAAAAACTATGGCTCTCAGAATATGGAGACACTAAAACATGATTATTTTTTTTGTTGTTTCAAAAATATTATTGTGTAAAACTTACATAAATAAAAAAAGTATACATATTAGGTATCGCCGCGTCCGTGACAACCTGGTCTTTAAAATTACCACATGATCTAACCTGTCAGATGAATGTTGTAAATAACAAAAAGTAAAAACGGTGCCAAAAAAAGCTATTTCTTGTTACCTTGCCTCACAAAATGTGTAATATAGAGCAACAAAAAAATCATATGTACCCTAAACTAGTACCAACAAAACAGCCACCTTATCCCGTAGTTTCTAAAATGGGGCCACTTTTTTGGCGTTTCTACTCTAGGCGTGCCTCAGGGGGGCTTCAAATGGGACATGGTGTCAAAAAAAATCAGTCCAGCAAAATCTGCCTTCCAAAATCCGTATGGCATTCCTTTCCTTCTGCGCCCTGCCGTGTGACCGTACAGCAGTTTACGACCACATATGGGGTGTTTCTGTGAACTACAGAATCAGGGCCATAAATATTGAGTTTGGTTTGGCTGTTAACCCTTGCTTTGTAACTGGAAAAAAATTATTAAAATGGAAAATCTGCCAAAAAAGTGAAATTTATTTTCCATTCATTCTTGTGGAACACCTAAAGAGTTAACAAAGTTTGTAAAATCAGTTTTGAACACCTTGAGGGGTGTAGTTTATAGAATGGGGTAATTTTTGGGTGGTTTCTATTATGTAAAGTGACTTCAGACCCGAACTGGTCCCTAAAAATTGGATTTTTGAAAATTTCAGAAAAATTTCAAGATTTGCTTCTAAACTTCTAAGCCTTGTAACATCCCCAAAAAATTAAATATAATTTCCAAAATGATCCAAACACGAAGTAGACATATGGGGAATGTAAAGTAATAACTATTTTTGGAGGTATTGCTATCTATTGTAGAAGTAGAGAAATTGAAACTTGGAAATTTGCCATTTTTTACAAATTTTTGGGTAAATTTTGGTATTTTTTTTTATAAATAAAAATGAATTTTTTTGACTCCATTTTTGCCAGTGTCATGAAGTACAATATGTGCCGAAAAAACAATCTCAGAACGGCCTGGATAAGTCAAAGCGTTTTAAAGTTATCACCACATAAAGTGACACTGACAGGCCCAATAAGCATAATTAGCTATATGACTGCACAGGTCTTCTAATGTGTATTAAAATCATAAGTACACCCCCTGTCCACCTTATAAATACAGCAAACTCGTGTTTTATAACCTGATAGAATCGCTCTTTTCTGCCCAAGGGGCGGCGTTTCAGCTTCACTTGCGCCCAGCCAGCCTCGCCCCATCCGCCGTTTTGAAGCGCCGCCCAGCTCATCAATATTTACTTTGCTTGGCGGCTTCTGCTGTCCCCGACGTTCCGAGATTCCGCGCATGCCCAGTAGCTATGGGATCTCGGAACGTCGGGGACAGCAGAAGCCGCCCAGTGAAGTGACTATTGATGAGCTCGGCGGCGCTTCAAAACGGCGGATGGGGCGAGGCTGGCTGGGCGCAAGTGAAGCTGAAACGCCGCCCCTTGGGCAGAAAAGAGCGATTCTATCAGGTTATAAAACACGAGTTTGCTGTATTTATAAGGTGGACAGGGGGTATACTTATGATTTTAATAGACATTAGAAGAGCTGTGCAGTCAAATAGATAGCTAATTATGCTTATTGGGCCTGTCAGTGTCACTTTTAAAGTGACACTGGTCAGATTTGCAAAAAATGGCCAAGTCCTTAAAGGATAACTGTCACACTTAGACCCTAATTTCAATTTTCATATATGTAGTTACTAATAACATGATATTCCAGAATCAGTTACTATAAAGCTACTTTCACACTTGCGTTCGGAGCGGATCCGTCTGGTATTTGTACAGACGGAACCGTCTGCATTATATTTCACTAAAGAAGTCTAAGTACAATTTGTATTCAGACGGATCCGTCCAGACTTTACATTGAAAGTCAATGGGGGACGGATCCGTTTGAAAAATGCACCATATTGTGTCACCTTCGAACGGATCCGCCCCCATTGACTTCCATTGTAACTCTGGACGGATCCGCACGCCTCCGCACGGCCAGGCGGACACCCGAATGCTGCAAGCAGCGTTCAGGTGTCCGCCTGCTGAGCGGAGGACAAACGGTGCCAGACTGATGCATTCTAAGCGGATCCGCATCCACTCAGAATGCATTGGGGCAGTACGGATGCGTTCGGGGCCGCTTGTGAGAGCCTTCAAACGGAACTCACAAGCGGAGCCCCGAACGCTAGTGTGAAAGTAGCCTTAGACTGACTTACCCCATATTTAATAAGATTCAGCCCTTAGCAACCAGTCTGCATAAAACTGCAATCTCACTATTCAGTTAAGATGGCCGCCACTGCCCTCCCCCTGAGGCTAATCCCGCCTGCCCTCACTAGCCAATAACAATAGCCCCCCAAAAGTGTCAGTGACCACAGCCCTCCCCCTAAAGGGTTAATCTCCTGCAGCACAAAGGGGTCCTCTTACCACATGTTGCTTTCATTTATACACTGAGCAAACGGCAGATCTCCCTTCCCCGGTCTGCGCTGCTCCAACTCTGCATTCTCCAGCTCTGCTGAGTGAGGGAGCGTCTGCCAAGCGCAGGGACAGGGAGAAGTGCACACAGCCCAGGCACTGTTATCAGCTGCTGGGAAGGACCTGGCTCTAATCATTCACTTACAGTCCCTGGCTGTCAGTAATCTGACCTTGCACACAGCAGCGTGCTTCTGCGTCCTCCGTCCTTCAACACATAGACGTCCCTGCCTAGCAACCTGATTTTAAGCAGAGTAAAGTAGGCAGTACAGGGAACCAAACTGTGAAATTAAGGGGTAATTGAATACACAGTGAAAAGTTGAAATAGGGCCACCAAGGAGATATTAATCACCACAATCTAATACCCCAAAAATAAAAAATGACTGTTATACTTTAAGGTGAAATAGGGCTGAGTCCTTAAGGGGTTAAGGATCGATTAGCAGAATTTTTGTCAAACTTTTTTTTTTTAACCTTTATAGATCCGGGAGCAGAATCGGTACGATATGAAGACAGCCGGACCGCAGTCACAAGTCTTGGCAGGAATCGTGGTTGAAAAGCCGCCTCCTGTAAGTATCTAGATCACGTTTTACCCTCTAAGGTCAACTTCAGAAGCTTGAATGGCGCCCTCCTCCCACTTTGGCAGAATCTGAGACGAGTCGTCATTGGGCGTTTATTCGGTGTTCGTAGGCTTTTTTCTCCTGTGACCGTCTCCGTGGCAGGAGATGCTTAGAGAGTTCACCCACTGTGACTTGCTCTGTTCTCCCTGCAGATGACGCACTTTGAAGAGGACGAGAACGCGCCCCCTGCTCCTCCAAATCCGTTTAGCCAGTTACTAGAGGAGGAGAAAGGAGGAGAGAACGGGACTCAAGGTGAGGGGGTCCCAGAAAGTTCTGCAGCCGCTCTGCTGCCCCTGACACCATTATTTCCATTAACACTGCTGTATGTTGTGCATGAATTAACCCTCGCACCTCATGTAACTCGCACCCTGGTCATACATCCTATATGGACTTTGGAGGTGACAGGAGTGTAATGCAATACAAAGGCCAAAGGGGGCACCGTGCTTCATCATTGCTGCAACCCCTTATCTTTTTAAATCTGTGAGGATCCCAGAGGTTGGACCTGCACTGATCATTAGTATATGGCTGATTGTATTCTCCTGTCCTACAGTCATCCTCTCCCCTGAAATGGCTGATAACAGGGGGCAATAGACTGTATTCTCCTGTCCTACAGTCATCCTCTCCCCTGAAATGGCTGATAACAGGGAGCAATAGATTGTATTCTCCTGTCCTACAGTCATCCTCTCCCCTGAAATGGCTGATAACAGGGAGCAATAGACTGTATTCTCCTGTCCTACAGTCATCCTCTCCCCTGAAATGTCTGATAACAGGGAGCAATAGACTGTATTCTCCTGTCCTACAGTCATCCTCTCCCCTGAAATGGCTGATAACAGGAGGCAATAGACTGTATTATCCTGTCCTACAGTCATCCTCTCCCCTGAAATGGCTGATAACAGGGGGCAATAGACTGTATTCTCCTGTCCTACAGTCATCCTCTCCTCTGAAATGGCTGATAACAGGGAGCAATAGACTGTATTCTCCTGTCCTACAGTCATCCTCTCCCCTGAAATGGCTGATAACAGGGGGCAATAGACTGTATTCTCCTGTCCTACAGTCATCCTCCCCCCTGAAATGGCTGATAACAGGGGGCAATAGATTGTATTCTCCTGTCCTACAGTCGTCCTCTCCTCTGAAATGGCTGATAACAGGGGAGCAATAGACTGTATTCTCCTGTCCTACAGTCATCCTCCCCCCTGAAATGGCTGATAACAGGAGGCAATAGACTGTATTCTCCTGTCCTACAGTCATCCTCTCCCCTGAAATGGCTGATAACAGGGAGCAATAGACTGTATTCTCCTGTCCTACAGTCATCCTCTCCTCTGAAATGGCTGATAACGGGGGGCAATAGACTGTATTCTCCTGTCCTACAGTCATCCTCTCCCCTAAAATGGCTGATAACAGGGAGCAATAGACTGTATTCTCCTGTCCTACAGTCGTCCTCTCCTCTGAAATGGCTGATAACGGGGAGCAATAGACTGTATTCTCCTGTCCTACAGTCATCCTCCCCCCTGAAATGGCTGATAACAGGAGGCAATAGACTGTATTCTCCTGTCCTACAGTCATACTCTCCCCTGAAATGGCTGATAACAGGGAGCAATAGACTGTATTCTCCTGTCCTACAGTCATCCTCTCCCCTGAAATGGCTGATAACAGGGAGCAATAGACTGTATTCTCCTGTCCTACAGTCATCCTCTCCTCTGAAATGGCTGATAACGGGGGGCAATAGACTGTATTCTCCTGTCCTACAGTCATCCTCTCCCCTGAAATGGCCGATAACAGGGGGCAATAGATTGTATTCTCCTGTCCTACAGTCATCCTCTCCCCTGAAATGGCTGATAACAGGGGGACAATAGACTGTATTCTCCTGTCCTACAGTCATCCTCTCCCCTGAAATGGCTGATAACAGGGGGCAATAGTCTGTATTCTCCTGTCCTACAGTCATCCTCTCCCCTGAAATGGCTGATAACAGGGGGCAATAGACTGTATTCTCCTGTCCTACAGTCATCCTCTCCCCTGAAATGGCTGATAACAGGGGGCAATAGATCTGTATTCTCCTGTCCTACAGTCATCCTCTCCCCTGAAATGGCTGATAACAGGGGGCAATAGACTGTATTCTCCTGTCCTACAGTCATCCTCTCCCTGAAATGGCTGATAACAGGGGGCAATAGACTGTATTCTCCTGTCCTACAGTCATCCTCTCCCCTGAAATGGCTGATAACAGGGGGCAATAGACTGTATTCTCCTGTCCTACAGTCATCCTCTCCCTGAAATGGCTGATAACAGGGGGCAATAGACTGTATTCTCCTGTCCTACAGTCATCCTCTCCCCTGAAATGGCTGATAACAGGGGGCAATAGACTGTATTCTCCTGTCCTACAGTCATCCTCTCCCTGAAATGGCTGATAACAGGGGGCAATAGACTGTATTCTCCTGTCCTACAGTCATCCTCTCCCCTGAAATGGCTGATAACAGGGGGCAATAGACTGTATTCTCCTGTCCTACAGTCATCCTCTCCCCTGAAATGGCTGATAACAGGGGGCAATAGACTGTATTCTCCTGTCCTACAGTCATCCTCTCCCCTGAAATGGCTGATAACAGGGGGCAATAGACTGTATTCTCCTGTCCTACAGTCATCCTCTCCCCTGAAATGGCTGATAACAGGGGGCAATAGACTGTATTCTCCTGTCCTACAGTCATCCTCTCCCCTGAAATGGCTGATAACAGGGGGCAATAGACTGTATTCTCCTGTCCTACAGTCATCCTCTCCCCTGAAATGGCTGATAACAGGGGGCAATAGACTGTATTCTCCTGTCCTACAGTCATCCTCTCCCTGAAATGGCTGATAACAGGGGCAATAGACTGTATTCTCCTGTCCTACAGTCATCCTCCTCCCTGAAATGGCTGATAACAGGGGAGCAATAGACTGTATTCTCCTGTCCTACAGTCATCCTCTCCCCTGAAATGGCTGATAACAGGGGGCAATAGACTGTATTCTCCTGTCCTACAGTCATCCTCTCCCCTGAAATGGCTGATAACAGGGGGCAATAGACTGTATTCTCCTGTCCTACAGTCATCCTCTCCCCTGAAATGGCTGATAACAGGGGGCAATAGACTGTATTCTCCTGTCCTACAGTCATCCTCTCCCCTGAAATGGCTGATAACAGGGGGCAATAGATCTGTATTCTCCTGTCCTACAGTCATCCTCTCCCCTGAAATGGCTGATAACAGGGGGCAATAGACTGTATTCTCCTGTCCTACAGTCATCCTCTCCCCTGAAATGGCTGATAACAGGGGGCAATAGACTGTATTCTCCTGTCCTACAGTCATCCCCTCCCCTGAAATGGCTGATAACAGGGGGCAATAGACTGTATTCTCCTGTCCTACAGTCATCCCCTCCCCTGAAATGGCTGATAACAGGGGCAATAGACTGTATTCTCCTGTCCTACAGTCATCCCCTCCCCTGAAATGGCTGATAACAGGGAGCAATAGACTGTATTCTCCTGTCCTACAGTCATCCTCTCCCCTGAAATGGCTGATAACAGGGGGCAATAGACTGTATTCTCCTGTCCTACAGTCATCCTCTCCCCTGAAATGGCTGATAACAGGGGGCAATAGACTGTATTCTCCTGTCCTACAGTCATCCTCTCCCCTGAAATGGCTGATAACAGGGGGCAATAGACTGTATTCTCCTGTCCTACAGTCATCCCTCTCCCCTGAAATGGCTGATAACAGGGGGCAATAGACTGTATTCTCCTGTCCTACAGTCATCCTCTCCCCTGAAATGGCTGATAACAGGGGGCAATAGACTGTATTCTCCTGTCCTACAGTCATCCTCTCCCCTGAAATGGCTGATAACAGGGGGCAATAGACTGTATTCTCCTGTCCTACAGTCATCCTCTCCCCTGAAATGGCTGATAACAGGGAGCAATAGACTGTATTCTCCTGTCCTACAGTCATCCTCTCCCCTGAAATGGCTGATAACAGGGGGCAATAGACTGTATTCTCCTGTCCTACAGTCATCCCCTCCCCTGAAATGGCTGATAACAGGGAGCAATAGACTGTATTCTCCTGTCCTACAGTCATCCTCTCCCCTGAAATGGCTGATAACAGGGAGCAATAGACTGTATTCTCCTGTCCTACAGTCATCCTCTCCCCTGAAATGGCTGATAACAGGGGGCAATAGACTGTATTCTCCTGTCCTACAGTCATCCTCTCCCCTGAAATGGCTGATAACAGGGAGCAATAGACTGTATTCTCCTGTCCTACAGTCATCCTCTCCTCTGAAATGGCCGATAACAGGGGGCAATAGACTGTATTCTCCTGTCCTACAGTCATCCTCTCCCCTGAAATGGCTGATAACAGGGGGCAATAGATTGTATTCTCCTGTCCTACAGTCATCCTCTCCCGGTCTGAACAGGGGGCAATATGTGGCATTTAGCAGCAGACGGAGGGTCACCCGCCCCCCACAGGATGTCATTGCTCCCAGGCTGCATGGTTTCCGTCTCTAACATCGACCTCTCTTTGCATGTCCTCTAACCTCAATGTTAACCCCACAGATGCCGAGCATGAGCTAATCTCAGAAGACGACTCTTCTGCCCCCGTAACTCAGTCCCCACCCCAGACGCCAGTAAGCTCTGCAGGTACTTACCTCGTGCACCGCGCTCTCCGATAATTTGTATAATGAGCTCTGAAAATCCAAACCAGTGCAATTTCATCCTGCCTTAAAGGGGAACTCCACAGCGGTATCAATAAAGTTCATTGAAGAAAGCCGAAGGTGCTCTGAGCTTTAACCTCCAGCTACAGAAGCCGCATCATCCACTGTCTTCTCTAGCCGCCATCTAAAAGGGCGGCATGTCTTAGAAACGGTGTGCGCGTCCGGGCTGTTCTCAATAAACTTTATTGATAATGTTCTGGATAACACCTGTCCATCCACCGGACTGGTCTAATCTAGTAAATACTTGTATCGCCATGAAATGGCTATAATGGAGCAACGTTTCTGCCTCGTTTCTCTTATTCCTCCGGAAAATATATAAATAAATTGGCGGCTGGTGTCTCCATTTGGAGGGGTGACCTATCGCTCCCTGACGCAATCCAGGCATCGCTGCCAGCGCCAGATTATAGGGACTCCCCCCTTTTGACATGAGGAATGGTAACATCAAGTTGTCAATTAATTCATAAATTTCCAGGAGGAATAACAGGAACAGCACAACGCTGAGTTCTCGGAAAAGATGCTCCAGAATTGTAATTTTGTGGGTAGCAGACAAGTCAGGCGAGGTCCCGTTTAAACAATTAAGGTAACACCCTGCATTGTAAAATGAATCTATTACACATTTATGGAGTGTGGAGCCGGACTAAAAGCTGGCAGCCTTGGCGGGCTGTTGTGGCTTTTTTTAAAGGGGTTGTTCAGGATTAGAAAAAACATGACCGCTTTATTCCAGAAACGGCTCCACACCTGTCCATGGTTTGGATGGAGTATTACAATACAATTCTTCTGCCTGCAGTCCCCACTAGGGGGAGCTCACTGGATACCCATGTGTGTAAATTCTGCCTGCACCCATGACTAGGGGAGCTCACTGCAGACAGCTTATTTTGAACTCAATTAAAAATAAACCTAAGTTAGCTCCCCCTAGTGGTGGCAGCAGGCAGAATATATAAGCATCTCTTGGCAGTGGGCTCCCCCTAGTGGTGGCAGCAGGCAGAATATATAAGCATCTCTTGGCAGTGGGCTCCCCCTAGTGGTGGCAGCAGGCAGAATATATAAGCATCTCTTGGCAGTGGGCTCCTCCTAGTGGTGGCAGCAGGCAGAATATATATGCATCTGTAGGCAATGGGCTCCTGCTAGTGGTGATTGCAGGCAGAATATGTATACATCTGTATCCTGTGAGCTCCCCCTAGTGGTGGCAGCAGGCAGAGTATGTGTACATGTGTATCCTGTGAGCTCCTCCTAGTGGTGGCTGCAGGCAGAATATGTATGAATCTGTAGGCAGTGAGGTCCCCCTAGTGGTGGTTGCAGGAGAAATATGTATGCATCTGTAGGCAGTGAGGTCCCCCTAGTGGTGGTTGCAGGAGAAATATGTATGCTTCTGTAGGCAGTGAGGTCCCCCTAGTGGTGGTTGCAGGAGATATATCTATGCTTCTGTAGGCAGTGAGGTCCCCCTAGTGGTGGTTGCAGGAGAAATGTGTATACATCTGTAGGCAGTGAGGTCCCCCTAGTGGTGGTTGCAGGAGAAATATGTATGCATCTGTAGGCAGTGAGGTCCCCCTAGTGGTGGTTGCAGGAGAAATGTGTATACATGTGTATCCTGTCAGCTCCTCCTAGTGGTGGCTGCAGGCAGAATATGTATGCATCTGTAGGCAGTGAGGTCCCCCTAGTGGTGGTTGCAGGAGAAATATGTATGCTTCTGTAGGCAGTGAGGTCCCCCTAGTGGTGGTTGCAGGAGAAATATGTATGCATCTGTAGGCAGTGAGGTCCCCCTAGTGGTGGTTGCAGGATAAATATGTATACATCTCTGTCCAGTGAACTTCCCCTAGTGGTGGCTATAGGCAGAATATACATCTTCATGCTGTGAGCTCCCTCTTGTGTAATTCCTCAATATTATAGGAGAAATGTGTATACATGTGTATCCTGTCAGCTCCTCCTAGTGGTGGCTGCAGGCAGAATATGTGTACATGTGTATCCTGTGAGCTCCTCCTAGTGGTGGCAGAATATGTATGCATCTGTAGGCAGTGAGGTCCCCCTAGTGGTGGTTGCAGGAGAAATATGTATACATCTGTAGGCAGTGAGGTCCCCTAGTGGTGGTTGCAGGATAAATATGTATACATCTCTGTCCAGTGAACTTCCCCTAGTGGTGGCTATAGGCAGAATATACATCTTTATGCTGTGAGCTCCCTCTTGTGTAATTCCTCAATATTAGTGTAGCTGTCCTGTATTTGGAGTTTTTTTTTGTCCCCCCACTCACATTACATTTTCACCCTCTCAGACCCTCTTGAGGACTCTGTGTTCCAGAAGGACTCTCCCATTGTGTTAAACGGCAAAGATGGCAGCAAGCACGATGAAGAGGAGGATCTGACCATCCGTGTCAGTCAGCTGAACATGGGGGAACACGTAGAAATCACGCTGCGGAGCACAGAGAAGTTCATCGAGGGGGAGCTGACCCCCGAAGGGTCTCCTTCCAAGTCCCCCAATAAGAAGAAGAAGAAATTCCGCACCCCGTCCTTCTTGAAGAAGAATAAAAAGAAGGAGAAGCTGGAGGCATAACCCCCCGGCTCATGGGAATAAGGGGGATCCCCTTTTTGGGGGGTTTAGTACGTGAAACCTGTTTTCATGCTGCAGGGGGGGCGCTGTTCAGATCTGAGACATTGGGGTCTCCAGGATGCAGCCATTCTCCTGCTTTTCTCTGTGTTTGCTGTACAAAGCCCTCGCCTCCAGCAGCCGCCATGAGCTTTTTACTCCACCCATCTGCCCGGAACGCCAGAGGAAGCTCCGCCCCCTCCTTAAGCGGGACGATCACAAAACCAGCTCATGATTTTTGTGCATTTTAATTTTTTTTATGCTACAAAAGACATAACTATTTTTTTTTTTTTTTATTATTATTTTTTTTACAGATCCTCTATTATGCACACAGTAAAGATGGCGGCATGCGCCAATTATATGCACCTGGAGAATTTTAACCATTTAATTTGAGGAGGTTTTTCTTATGAATTTTCTAAGCAGCTGGAAAAAATGTAAACTGGAATATAAAATCTCTGTGGGATTTTATTGTAGGAGCACAGGCCCGACCCCGGGGAAAATGGTTTTGGGGGGAGGGGTCTGCCCTAAATCCCACCGATTTACCTCCTCTCCGAGGACGGATAATGCTTCGCCATGTAATACCGCAGGGTACAACCACACTGGTTTAGCTGGAATCTCCTGCGTATCCTCTATGATGTATTTCTGTAGATTTGGCTGCAGACTGGAAATTTTAGGCTTGAATATCGGGGGGGCAGGGCGGGGTGGGAGACGTGGAATTAAACATTTTTATATTTTAAAAAAAATGAAATAGAATTTTTTTTCCTTGCCAAATAAATGTATTTAACTATTTGCTGCCAAAGGGCTTCTTAAAAAAAAAAAAATCTATATTGCACAAGCAGGAGGAAGCGTCCTTACTGATGTTACAAAGCAGTGGCGTGAAAAAATATATTTTTTTTTGTGTATTTTTTGGAAACCAAATTTCATGTAAAAAAAAAAATATGTGGAAATGACCACACGGGCCTTATTTTTTGAAAAAAAGACATATCCCATTTTAATTTTTGTATGAAATATACAGCTTGAACCAAACACAAGAATAATATTTAAATGTCTAAATATTTAAATATATTCTCGTGAATAAATATAAAAAAAATGATATTTTTATAATAATTTGCACATGCTGTCACATTTCTAGGGAATACCGCAGAATTTTAATTGGTTTTAGAAATTAGTATAATTTTTTTTTTTTTTATTTACCGTAGGTATTTTTTTCCACTGATTATTTTGCTTCCTATATAAAAAAAATTACATTTTTTTAAAATTTTCTGCAAAGGTGGCGACTTGGGTAGACAGCGTTTCAGTAGGTTCTTGACACTGAGATGGTCAGGTAATGAATGAGACATTTAGCTAGGATGCTGTAGAGGATAGGAGGCCGTGAAAGTGAGGAGGTGGTGTTTTTTTATTTTTTAAGGGTCATTAGTTTGAATGTTGAAGAGTCGCAAAAGGCTGGTTTAAAGTGGGTGAGACTTGAACCACCCACACCCCTCATGGACATAGAGCGCTACGGAACCAGGTAGGTCTGGGGTATTAAACTGTAGGAAGCTGGCCAAATGTAAAGGGAAAAAAACAAAAAATAAAAAAAACGGGCGCAGAATTTACCAGTAGACCCAGCTTTCTTGGCCGATGGTTTATGGGTCCTGCAATAACATTACCGGACACAACAAATTTTATAGTTTCCTTCAGAAACCTAATCCTATGTTTTTTGGCTCTGTATCCATAGGCAGCTTCCCCCTCTGATAGGTGACCATTATCTTTGTTACAATTTTTTTTTTTATTTTTTTTTTGAGAGCCTGTTACTTTTTGAGGTTATGCAAATTGCATGTCAAATTAAAAAAAATACTGCATAAAAATGTATACATGAATGTCGCCCTCTGGTATAGACTCCTCCTCTTTAAATACAACAATAAAATCGAATTAACCATAAGTTGATTTTAAAAAAATCACTTTTTTAGTGAATTTAAAAAACATATTTGAATGCATAGTCCCAGACTACTGATAGTAGAACGCTTTACATATTTCTTTTTCATAATTTTTTTTTTTTTTTTTTTACATGTAAACATAGAAAAGTCATTATAAGGCCTCATGCACACGAAATGCACAAAAATACGGATGACGTCCGTGTGCATTCTGTATTTAGCGGAACGGAACAGCTGGCCCCTAATAGAACAGTCCTATCCTTGTCCGTAATGCGGAGGACATGTTCTATTTTTTTGGGCGGAACGTAAATACGGTCATATACGGAAACAGAATGCACACGGAGTAACTTCATTTTTTATTTTTTTTTGAGGACATAAATGGTTCCGTATACGGTCCGCAAAAAATACGGAAGAGACACGGAATAAAAATGTTAGTGTGCATGAGCCCTAAACCTAATGATACCTGCCTTTTTTAAAGAAAAAATTCACCTTCATTACTATGGTGCTGCTTTTATGGGAGAATTTTAATCTTCATCTTAACAATTTCTTAAATGTGTTTTTTTTTTTTTTTCCTAAGTGATTTTAGTTTAGGTTTTTGGATTTTTTTTTCTTCTCCAAATATTCATTTTTTTTTCTTCACCTTTTTTTTTTTTTTTACTTTTTCAATTTGTTTTTCACGTGTTTTTTTTTTTCTTTTTTTAACCTTCCTAATGTATAGATCACCCAAGACAGGTGTGCTTTAATGCGCAGCCGCACTGAGATGTATGAATTGTTTGTTTTCAAGCGACAAATATTGCTAAAAAGTTAATTGTTCTCTTTCACTGTGTTTTCTCTCTACTCTGGATATATACTGGACAAAACTGAACGTGTGAAAAAAAATCACTCTTTTTCCTAGTTGCAAAATCGATGTGACTCCTGTGTTTTCTGTCGGATGCCTTTTACATCGATTTATCTTGTTATTTTTTTACGTTTTTGCATTTTTTTCTGTTATTTTTTTGTTTTACAACCGTAGGAACGAGAGTCTGTGAACGATGCTCCACATAACGTTTTCTAAATGATAAAATGTATACAGAAATGTCTATATAAAATATATCTATATGTATGCAATGTGCAGAAATATTTTTAAAAAAATGCGGTCTCCTGCTATATGCACCTTTTTACCCCTCCCCCTGCTAATGCCGCTATATACCTGCTTCAGCGTAAACAATGAGCCATTTTGAGAACCTGTCCTGTGGAAATATACCGTATATATACGCTACCCTGGAAATTGCTGATAGTTGTATTGCTAATTCATGTCCGATCACAAATAAACAGTATTTTAAGTAGATACATTTTTGTAATTTCACCTTTTTAATAAAGAGGAGTTAATCTTGAAATTTTCAGTGTTTTGTGTGTTTGTTTTTTTTTCGGGTTCTTTTTAGTATGACCCCAGAATGATGATGCAAGCAGACGTGACAATCGGAGGTTACATATATAAAGAAATTACAAACTAACAGTTCAATAGGACTGAGGCCCCTGCTGGTACGAGTAGATGGGGGAGGGGGGCACAAGGGGTAAAAGGGCTTGTTCTTTACAGCCATCTGTGTGTGCGGGGGATACAGATACTGTAGGAAGAAGGGATCGAGTTCTGAGAAATAATGTAGAGCAGGGATGCTCAACCTGCGGTACTCCAGCTGGTCTAAAACCACAATCCCTAGCATGCCCTAATAGTTCTAGGATGGCCGGGCATGCTGGGAGTTGTAGTTGTGCAACAGCTGGAGGGCTGCAGGTTGGGCATCCCTGATGTAGAGGAACCCTGAACAGAGAAGAGTTTATTCATGTGATAGACCTGCCTAAAAAGATGCACTTAAAGGCTATGTACATGTTCAGAGGCAATTTTGGGCTAAAAATCATTTTTTCAATTGGCCGTTATTAAAAATATTGAGCCGTTCTGTCACAAAGGGTCAACAGTTTTTTTTCTAACTGTGTGACCTAGATTACAAAAGTGAAAGTACCAATCTCTGAACTTCTAAGGGGTCACAAACACTTATTTCTGCCACATTCTAATCAGTAAGATAAGAACTGTTATGAGTATTTGTAATGTCAGAGAGCAGAGATAAGGAGCCCATCGGCTCCCCAACTGACGGGAAAAGAGAGAATCCAGAAGCCGTTACTAAAGCATCTCAGCTCTGTACAGAAAAAAGGACTCCGTATGTTAATTAAAGACCAATTGAAAAAATGAGTACAATGAAATAAAAGAAAAATTGCCCTTAAAGTTGTACATGGCCTTTAGACACTGGTTTCTGCTGCTAGAAATTTAGTGCGAACTCTGGTTTAACACCGCACTGACTTGTCCTTTTGGCACGATGTGCAAACGGACGCCGCGGTGTAACGCCACACGTGGGTCTGCAGAATCTAGAGGGATCAACTGCAGCAGTTTCTACTTTGGTATAGGCATATTTTGACAGCATCAAAACCCACCATGTGAACCTACCCTTAAGGCCCCATGCACACGGCCGTTGTTCACAGCCGTGTGCGGGCCGTGGAACCGCGGCCTGGATCCCTCCTGAGAGCAGGAGCGCACGGCGTCACTGGTTGCTATGACGCCGTGCGCCCCCTGCTGCCGGCACAGTACAGTAATACACTGGTATAGATCGTACCAGTGTATTACTGTACTGTGCCGGCAGCAGGGAGCGCACGGCGTCATAGCAACCAGTGACGCCGTGCGCTCCTGCTCTCAGGAGGGATCCAGGCCGCGGTTCCACGGCCCGCACACGGCTGTGAACAACGGCCGTGTGCATGGGGCCTAAGGCCTATTGCACACGACCGTATGGCTTTTTCAGTGTTTTGCGGTCCATTTTTTCATGGATCCGTTGTTCTGTTTTTTTGTTTCTGTTCCGTTTTTCCGTTCCGTTTTTCCGTATGGCATATACAGTATACAGTAATTACATAGATAAAATTGGGCTGGCCATAACAATTTCAATAGATGGTTCAGGAAAAAACGGAACGGAACATTTGGGCATTTAACGTGGGCATTTTTTTTTTTTTTTTTTTTTTTTTTTTTTTAAACTGTCGTCCAAAAATAATCTATTCTTGGTCATTTTCATGGACTGACTGTCCCCATACGATTGAATGAGACTGTGTTTTTAACGGTCGTCTTTCAGAAAGAACCTGTTTAAAAAGGAGGTTTTTGACTACCATTTTTTAACAGCTGTTTGAATGTACCCCGAGAAAACGAGTAGAACTTCACACACTTTTGCTGCTAAAGGTAACAAAGCCAATTGTGCATTTGAAACAGTACAGGAATATAACCACTAGGTGGCGATCCTGCCCTTTTCCTTGCAGACATAAAAGCAATCACTTGAAAGAGAAGTTGACACAGTTCATGAAATTTCTGAAATGTTCTAGATATTTGTGCAAAGTTTTAATTATAGGGGCCCAGATAAGGAAATCCCACCGACCATCACTGTGGTCAGTTCCCTGTACGCCGTAAGAATATGTTTCAGGGGGGTGTAGGGTGGACGTGATAGTGTTCACCAAGGCCTTTTTCTTTTATTTTAGTGCTATCATACAAGATATGAAAAGGATTCCTCTAAGACAGTGTCTCCCAACCAGGGTGCCTCCAGCAGTTGCAAAACTACAACTCCCAGCATGCCCGCACAACCAAAGGCTGTCCGGGCATGCTGGGAGTTGTAGTTTTGCAACAGCTGGAGGCACACTGGTTGGGAAACACTGCTCTATGGCATAGGTTTGGGATGTGCTTCCATTTATAATACCTTCTTAAACCTTTCCCCCCCCCAAAAAAAATAAAAAAATTATCCTATGGACTCATTTATTATATATCATTATCAAACATTATTACAATGAATGGACTATGGAGTATTTCCCCTTCCAAAATTCTGTAACCCCCAATTTTATTTCAAAGAGTATAGACCGTGTAACATGGACGTTGCGCCGCGGTGGATTTTTCTTTGCGCTGGTAATCCTTGACCATTAATATTTGATAACCTATCAGACCGAGAAATATTTCTAAACCTCAACTCACAATCTTATCCAAAATTGCTGGAACCTGTGCTGGTCCCGACCTGCTTCAATTCAGGCCCAGAAGATACATGAACCTGATGAGCTGCGTACAGTGAGGGATACATTGCAATAGAAGGGAAACAATGGATTGTTACCGTAGCTATAAATTGCTGATTTTATTACCCAGTATCAAGGACGGGATCTGCAGGGTTCAAGGCAAGGCCAACTGAGGATTAAAAGTTCACTGCAGCCAATAAATCTTAATAAAAATGCAAACTGTATCTTCCATAGATCAGTAACAGCCCAGGAAACCAACAGAGAGCACTGTACATAATAACTACAGAGACATGGCAAACAGTTCTTATCACTACTATACAATAATGTGCCTTTCTATGTAAGAATATAACTACTATAATACTGCTCCTATGTACAAGAATATAACTACTATAATACTGCTCCTATATACAAGAATATAACTACTATAATACTGCTCATATGTACAAGAATATAACTACTATAATACTGCTCCTATGTACAAGAATATAACTACTATAATACTGCTCCTATGTACAAGAATATAACTACTATAATACTGCTCCTATGTACAAGAATATAACTACTATAATACTGCTCCTATGTACAAGAATATAACTACTATAGGGGGCGGAGCTTGACCGGCGTCCTGATCGGCCGCATGTGAGAAGAGCTCTCCTCTCCATGACCCTATAAAGTGGTTTATTTCGCACCCTTTCTAAGCTATGATGGTGAAAATTGGCAGATACACCCCCAGAGAGAAGACTGATTCTCCTAAACAAGATAAAGGACCCTCCGACATGGAGAAATACTTTAACAAGAAGCCTACATCTACTGCACCGGAGCGGCCTAAGATGGCGCCGACAGACCCGGATGAGGGTATTGAAGACGCTGACAGAGCAGACAGCCCTTATGCAGTAAGCTCCCGGAGCTCACAGGCTGAAGCACCGGAGCCTATTTCCAAAAAGTTTCTGCAGGAAGCGCTTACTTCGGCGTTATACCCTGTGCTGCAAGAGCTGACAGAGATCAAGGGAGATGTGAAGCATATCGGCCACAGAGTGGAGAAGCTAGAGCAGACGCAAAGCGCCATGTTGGAGCATGCCCGCGTGTTGGGTGATAACTCCTCCGCTTACCTGTCCTCCCTGGACCACGCATACTCCCTGATTGAAGACCAGGAGAATAGGAGCCGGCGGAAAAATATCCGGTTCCGAGGCATCCCGGAGACAGTGTCTCATGATGATCTGCCTGCGGCCGCGACCGCCATTTTTGAAATCCTGCTGGGCCCGGAGTCTGCTTCAACAGTCGCAATTGAGCGCATACATCGCTCGTTACGTCCCAGGCCTAAAGAAGGGGACCCCCCCCCGAGATGTGGTTTGTGGCCTCCTGCGATACACAGATACAGCGGCTCTATTTAAGGCAGCTAGAGATAAAGGGGACATTAAATATGACGGTGCTAAAGTGCTACTGTTCCAGGACCTCGCACCCTCTACACTGAGCAAACGGAGAGCCCTGCGCCCGGTTACAGAGATACTGAAGCTGAACAGAATCCCGTTCAAATGGCTCTTTCCTTTCGGCTTGACCTTTGCCAAAGAAGGAAGAAGGTGCACCGTACGAACCCCCAGTGACCTGCCGGCGGCGTGGGAGCTGCTGAATACTACGCCACAAGTGATACCATCATGGCTGCCATCGGCGGACACTGGGGTCCCACTACCGGAGCTGCCGGAATGTTCCAGATGGACCAGAGTCCCCTCAAGGAAAGGCCCGGGGGCTAAGCAAAGAACCACCTGAACTGTTGCGGCAGGTTGTATAACTCTCTCTTAATCAAAGGCCTCCTGGGTTCCGTTGGTAGAGGAGAGCCTTTGGTCTGGCGGGACTTCTGTTCATTATCACATTTTTCGTTTGCTGCGTAATGGATGGGACCGGCCGAGACGACTGCCATTGTTGTTTACCCAATGATATCTGCCTCTCTAAGTGCATTAGGGGTTGTCAGGTTACTTTAATGATGTTTTAAACTATAATTATAGCGAATGTATGGTTATGGTGGGGCTAGTACATTTGAGGAAAGGATTGAAGGGATTACGTATGTAATTTACATTTGCACGCTTTATAGAGGTTGGGGTGCTAGACTGTGGTATTGGGAGCAGCACCGACTGTGGTTACACGTTTGGGCTGCTTTCACATGGCTATGGGAGGCCCTTATGTCTTGTTCTGGTGTTTTCCCGCCTCGGGTGGGCTCCTCATATTCGGCGCTCTGCATACTCTGTCTACTCTGGCGATAGGGCCCTGGGGGGCCGCGCCTGACTCGGGAAAGCACCAGAGCCTCCTTTGATGATTTTCTATTGGTTTTGTTCACCCAGTTTACCTATCCATGTCTTGTCCTATTAATGCATATGTGTTCCCATGTCACTTGAAGTACTGATGGCTACGGTTAATTGTACCACCTTTAATGTGCGAGGCTTTAACACCCCTCAGAAACGATCACAGGTGATCCGACTGCTGAAGAAACAACACACTGATATTTGTTTTTTTCAGGAATTGCATTTTAAGTTAGGACACATTCCTAAGCTCTCTCAATCCTACTTTCAGCACTGGTTCATCAGCGCTCACGTCAAGGCTTCCAGGGGTGCGGGGATCGCCATATCTAAAGGGACTCCTTTCTCCCTCATTGCTTCTTTAGCGGACCCAGATGGCCGATACATGTTTGTCAAAGGTAAGCTTGGGACGGTTCTGGTGACACTGGCGAGTTTATATAGCCCGAACAGGGGCCAAGGCCCATGGCTTAAAAAGACCTTGCAGGCGCTGACCTCTTTTGCTGAGGGTGTGTGGCTGGTGGGAGGTGATCTAAATGTTGCCCTAAACCCCTTAGTGGATGCATCGGACCACTCCTCACAACTAACCCATGTAGCTCTGAGTAGGATTAATAAACTCCTGGCTAGAACCCAGCTAATTGACACATGGAGGTTGATTCATCCCACAGAGCTGGATTATACATTTTTCTCGGCCCCACATAAGGTATATAACAGACTGGACTATATTTTCGTTTCTACTTGTCATGCTGGGCTAGTGAGTAATTCAACCATTGACCCTATGACTGTGTCTGACCATGCCCCAGTGACGACATCCGTGGTGTTCTCCGAATTGCCGCAACGCGCCAGGCAGTGGAGGCTCAATGAGACTCTGTTGGATGGTGAGGAGGACGTGAGGAATATTCGAACTAAACTTCAACAGTTCTTTCGGGAGAACATCACGGATGACGTTTCCATTGCCACTGTGTGGGAAACTCACAAGGCGGTCATTAGAGGCGAGCTGATAGCCCTGGGTAGCAGGAAGAAGAAAGAGAGGTTTGCAACCTTCCGTTCTTTGCTGGATAAAATCTCAACCCTAGAGTCCCTGCATAAAAAGTCAAAGTCCATTGAGACCCAAGAGGAACTCAGATTAACTAGAATAAAGCTGAAAGACCATCTCAATTATCACCACGCTAAGTCCTATCAACGTGCCCAATATCGCTTTTATGCGCACGGAGACAAAGGCACTAAGCTCATGGCTTCGCTTATCAAGCAGCGGAAAGATGCATCATATATTCATGGGATTAGGGATAATAAGGGACAGCTGAAGCATAAAACTTCGGACATTGCATTTGAATTTCAGCAGTTTTATAGCAATCTATATGGACTAAAATGCGCAGAAGGCGACTCAGAGGTAGATATAGCGCAGGCGGCAGATACGTTTCTAGCGGATCTGACCCTACCGACACTCAGGACGGAGGAGAAAGAACAGCTCCTTGCACCGGTGACTGGGGAGGAATTATCTAGCATTTTAGGGTCTATGCCTTTAGGGAAGAGCCCGGGTCCGGACGGGTTCTCCGCAGGATACTACAAAAAATTTGCACCTTTTTTAGTTCCACACATGACCACTTGGTGCAATGCCTTGTTAGAAGGAGCCATCCTACACAAACAGTCTCTGGAGGCGACAGTCACAATATTGCCCAAAGCAGGGAAGGATCCTAGTCAATGCGGTAGCTACAGACCGATTTCGCTCCTCAATGTCGATGTAAAAGTGTGGGCCAAAGTACTGGCGTCTCGCCTGGCCACGTTCTTACCTAGGTTGATCCATCCAGACCAGTCGGGGTTTGTGCCTGGGCGCGAGGGTTGTCAAAATTCATGCAGAGTAATCTCAGCAATGCAACTGGCCAAGAATAGAGGTACTCCATTGGTGCTGCTGGGTGTGGATGCGGAAAAGGCCTTTGACAGGGTGAGCTGGAGCTATATGAGAAAAACATTGCACAAATTCGGCATCCCCGAGAGGTTCCAGGATGCTATTATGTCCCTTTACAGCGATCCCAGTGCTCGTATCCGGGTAAATGGGACTCTGTCCCAGCCATTTCCAATCACGAATGGGACTCGCCAGGGCTGCCCTCTGTCCCCCACCTTGTATATTATGGTGATGGAGACTTTATTACAAGCTATTAGAGAACACCCCGGCATTAAGGGCATTAAGGTCACCGGTAACTCAGAAGACTTTGTCACCGCTGCATATGCGGATGACCTCTTGGTAATGCTTTCCAACCCTGTCGAGGCCTTTCCGCATCTTCTATCTCTTTTTAAACAATATGGGAGAATCTCTAATTTCAAGGCCAACTACACAAAGTCGGAAGCTATGAACGTCTCGGCGCCCAAAAATACGGTGTCTATCTTAAAGGATACAACACCGTTTATATGGCAGACTTCCCACCTTTCTTACCTAGGTGTCAAACTCCCGGCTGGTCTGGATCAGATTTTTCCTTTGAATTATAGCCCCCTATTGAAGGATATACAGACACAACTCCACTCACTTAAGGTTCCTTATGTGTCCTGGATGGGTAGGAAGAACCTTTTAAAAGCATTCATCATGCCCAGGCTCCTGTATGTTCTCCAAATGCTGCCCATTTTTCTCCCCATGTCCTTTTTTGGTACAGTTAGAAGACTGTTTAGAACGTTTTTATGGGGAGGGAAGACTGCCAGGATAGCCCATAGCAGACTGGTTCAGAGGAGGAATACGGGGGGATTTGGACTACCGGACGCTCATCTTTATTACCAGGCAATACATTTGAAGAGGTGGATTCAGCTTCATGCCACTAAGTACCGTATTTGGGGTAGCGACATGGAGCTTGCCCAACTTTCTCCGGTGCAGAGGGCGGGACTATGGGGACTTAATACTTCTAACCTTAGGTCGCAGGTCTTACTAGGGGGCACGGCTTCAGTGATTCAGCAACTGAACAAGACGCTTGATCTGTTGAATAATCCCTCGCCTTCTATGCCAGCAGATTTACTCCCCTTTGCCGCACGCCCAAAAGCGAGACAGGTTGCGCCAGTTTGGTCTAAGCTACGTAAATATAAAACAGAAGAGTTCTTGAACCTGTCCTCAGGGGCTCTGACTGGGGATCATCCCCTACACTCATTACTGCAATCATGCAATTTCCTGGAGCAGATTGAGCTTAACTCTGTTTCCAAACCAATCATAGGGAATAACAGACATTGCCTGACGCAATCGTGGTTTGAGAAACTCCTGGTGTCCGAGACCGTCCCTCGCAAGCTGATATCCTTGTGTTATTTGGCCTTGGTTAGTCCCCGCTCTCCTGGAATGCCGCAATATGCGAGGCACTGGGCCACTGAATTGAATCTGGATTTGAGCGAGACAGATGTGATGCGTATGCACGCACATTCACACGGGTTCTCTAGATGCACTAGGATTCAGGAGCATTCATACAAGGTCCTTACCCAGTGGTATCGGACTCCTAAACAATTGTTCATTAGAGGGATGAGGCAGGATGATTTATGTTGGAGATGCTTGGAGGGCACTGGAACGTTGTCCCACATCTTATGGTCGTGCCCGAAGATTCGCCCTTATTGGGAAGGGGTTTTGTCCGCTATAAAGAATATTACAAAGGTTTCCACTGAAGTAACTCCCTCGCTTGTGCTTCTGTGGCTCCCAACTCCTGCTTTTTCGCCTTCTAGAAAATGCTTGTTTACACAACTGCTCCAAGCAGCCAGATTACTCATTCCACAGCTGTGGCTATGCACAGATCCTCCCACAGTAGAGGCGTGGCTAAATAAGGTGGATCATATATGTCGGATGGAGGAGTTAGCGAGTTGGGAGAATAGGAGCCACAACAAATTTGTGAAAATGTGGACCCCTTGGTTCCTGTTCAGGGGAGTCGAGTAGTGTACATTAGATAGTGTCAAGAGATTTAGGGACACACCGATAGGTCTTTGATGGAGTCGGCTTCGAGCTATCTCTCTCCTGATAGATCGTTTTTATAAAAGTAGCGATCAGGATTTCTCTAAACGCTCCTAGTGATAGGACACCAAACTGGGAAACACTTTCAAGGCGCTAGATATACAGGGCACATGGATGGGTTTTTGTTCTCGTTCCCCTCCCTGCAGTTTCTTCCCTTCCCTGCTCTTCCTTTCCTCCTCTCCCTACACCCTGTTCCGGCCTTCCTATTTTTTCCACCCTCCCTCCTTCCTTAATCTCTAATGTTATTAAAGAAGTGGATCACTTTGCGATACTGATGATGCCTTGAACCATGTGCAGGTACTCCTGCAGGTCGGACCTAGAACTTATGTCTTTACTGTGATTATTTACTACCTGCTTGATAAATATTTTTGTGTGTACCATGGAGCTGTAATCCCGCTCTCTTACAGCGGCTTGTGGCGTTTATGCTGTACATGGCGAACTGTGAGAACTGTTCACTTATGATCTGCTTTGATGTTCATATTTTCAATAAAAAGAAAATTGTCAAAGAATATAACTACTATAATACTGCTCCTATGTACAAGAATATAACTACTATAATACTGCCCCCTATGTACAAGAATATAACTACTATAATACTGTCTCCTATATACAAGAATATAACTACTATAATACTGCTCCTATGTACAAGAATATAACTACTATAATACTGCTCCTATGTACAAGAATATAACTACTATATTACTGCCTCCTATGTACAAGAATATAACTACTATATACTGCCTCCTATGTACAGGAATATAACTACTATAATACTGCTCCTATGTACAAGAATATAACTACTATAATACTGCTCCTATGTACAAGAATATAACTACTATAATAAGGCCTCCTATGTACAAGAATATAACTACTATAATACTGCTCCTATGTACAAGAATATAACTACTATAATACTGCCTCCTATGTACAAGAATATAACTACTATAATACTGCCTCCTATGTACAAGAATATAACTACTATAATACTGCTCCTATGTACAAGAATATAACTACTATAATACTGCCTCCTATGTACAAGAATATAACTACTATAATACTGCCTCCTATGTACAAGAATATAATTACTATAATACTACCTCCTATGTACAAGAATACAACTACTATAATACTGCTCCTATGTACAAGAATATAACTACTATAATACTGCTCCTATGTACAAGAATATAACTACTATAATACTGCTCCTATGTACAAGAATATAACTACTATAATACTGTCTCCTATGTACAAGAATATAACTGCTATAATACTGCTCCTATGTACAAGAATATAACTACTATAATACTGCTCCTATGTAAAAGAATATAACTACTATAATACTGCTCCTATGTACAAGAATATAACTGCTATAATACTGCCTCCTATATACAAGAATATAACTACTATAATACTGCTTCTATGTACAAGAATATAACTACTATAATACTGCCTCCTATGTACAAGAATATAACTACTGTAATACTACCTCCTATGTACAAGAATATAAGTACAGCAGGCTGGTTTTCCAGCCTGCATTTGTGGGAGGGGCATAGGGTAC